>NC_039290.1:4798846-5023401 GCF_003368295.1 Carassius auratus
CCACACCAGACACTCTCAGTGCTTCTGTAAAAGGCCTGTAAGTCTTCACTAGCTAATACAGGCAGTGCTGTTCCCTTAAGGCCTCGATGGAGGCAGATATTACGCTAAGTAACAAGCCAACGACTTGATTCGCTCAGTTTTTATCACCCCTGATGAAATTATGGCCTTTGTTGTGGAAACTGTGGTTGCTGGAAGAGTACAAGAGGATGACAGAGAGAGAAATAGTACTTTGGAGAAGCTCAGGCCTTGTCTAATGTAATAGACTGAAGAAATGGGTCCTGTATGTGCTAAATGAGATTTTAAGGTGTCTGTGTGCTGAATGTTAACCGTAAAGGAGAGAAATAGAATCGAAAACGCATTTAACACTTATTCGGTGTGTATCAAGATAAAGTGGATGAGATGGCAGTGGGAAAAGGTATCTGTCCACTCATTGTACAGCCTCTCCATCTTTCTGCCTCAAAGTTACGTGCTTATTGTAGCTTGCAGCTTGAGAAGCTTTTCACTTATGTTTGATTGCATTTGCAGTAGTGTTAACTCACTCTATGAGCTCTGGGAAAAAAATTGTCCTTCCTTTCTCTGATTGAAACAGCAAGCCTGTGGAGAGAGCCTGGAACAAACTGGTGTATTAGATCCATATAAATGCATAAATAAATAAAAACGAGCAGCTGGGCTCTTCCAGTGTGACCCTGTATTACAGTCGCTCTCTCAGCAGGGCTAATAGTGCCTTAGTTTTGATCAATAGAGATTTAAGCCCCCAATACTGGTGAATAACTCAGCAATGTGTATATCATGTGTTTTGCATCTGTTTCGCAGATGTAGTTGTCATGCAGAAACTCTTAATTACATGTAAATGTGAACAAATAAGAGCAGAATGGGCATGAGTTCAAACATAGCCTATAAAAATACATTTTGAGGTTGTAATCTATAAGCTTGATCACATTTGTTTTTTATCTTGGACCCCTGAGTGCTGTAGTTTGCAGTCTTTGGCACAGGAAAAAGATATTATGCATTGTGATAAGATCTTTTTTTCCCCCTCAGCCATCATTTTTATGTGTTTAAGGGCCAATCTCAGGAAAACATTTCCAGGTCTTATTTCCCTACAAAATCAAATCGAAATAAAATAAAAAATGATGAGAAATGACTGTTTTAGGATTGCGAGCATTTTTTGCAATTGTCTTCCATGCTGGTCCCGGGCCATAGGTCTGTCCTTATTGTCGAGCCCTGCCAGAAGGACCATTATTCCTTTTGATTTTGGGCAAAAATTTGACCCAGGCATATTTTTTATAATATTCACCCATAAAGCCATGTCTTACCTCGACCTTCCCATGAGCCACACAGTGGTTTGTCGTTTGATTTAAAGAGCATCCCTGACTTAATAGGACTTGCCGGGATAAGAAGAGACTGCATACAGTTGTCATTCTCTGTGTAGACAGTAAAGAATTTCAATGTGGCTTCCTAACATTCCATGCCTGAGCACGGAAAGCAATACACAGTAACGGCCCGTAAGACTATAATTAACAGACAGATTTATGACACCAAAGCAGTTATTTCCGCAGCATTTGCATGATTTATTCAAGTACTCTGCAACAATGCTGGTGTAAAATACATCAACTGCTGCAAATCTGTCCCTGTCTGTACCATAAACTTCTGTAGTTAATGGTCCAACACATGTATTAGTGGTCAGGAAGTACATTGAGGTTTTTGCATAGACTGGAGGAGTCTGTAATATTTCTGAATGACATTTTAAGGGCCGTATGCTGTCCTTATTGTTTGTTAAGCTACGTGGCAGTCACAAAAAGGATTATGAAAGAGGATACTTTAGCTCCACTGTCACAGATTAACCTGGAACATTGTGGCCCCCTTTACCACTGGCCATTATGGGACACTCTCCTGCACAGCAACTACATTAATTGGATTGGCCTCTGATTGATTAGACAATAGTGAGTGAAGCAGAGGTTGTGGTTTGAACAGTGGTTTGAATCCAGGCTGGAGTGGATAAATATTTAAGTAAACCGCTAAGCACTTTAACACATTTTATTTGAGTAAAATAAAGGTCTATTCTATTTAATTAATTTTATGGACAAACAAACAAACAAACAAATAAAATAATGTATTATTATTATTATTGACAGGTCTGTTCTGTTTCATAAATTTTATGGGCAAATCAATAAATAAATTAATATTATTTATTATTATTATTATTAAAAAAGGTCTATTTTGTTTCATTAATTTTATGGGCAAATAAATAAATATTATTATTATTATTATTATTATTATTTGCAAAGTCTATTTTGTTTCATTAATTTTATGGGTGAAATAATTAATAATTATTTATAAAGACCTATCAAAATAAATAAATCATGTATTAATAATAATAATAATTAGTTACTCGGCTCTCTACCTGTTAATTCATGCCCATTTATTTATTTGTTGAATAAGCAGGATAATGGCATCAGTTGACTGCTACTTACTGAAGACTGTCACATTTGCTAGAATTGCATACACACACAAGTGTCATCTTTCTGCGTGTGGCGTCCCTGCCGTCGCTGTGGATGAGTGTGCACTAGCTGTGACTCCCGCTGTGTGTGGAGCAGCCAGGTGGTAGCTCTGAGTGGCTGTGCATACAGTGGCAGTGTGATTAGCACGCTGGATCCTGTTGGCAAGCTCTTATTTAAAACAGTGGGAGCAGAATAGAGTGGATTATTCTGACAGGTGCCCTCTCATTTCCCTGAATATCTTATGTAATGCAACAGATTTGAGAGCCAAGCATCACGGCGGCAGACTGAAGTAATATTATGCAGTTCGGTCGTCTCCATAAACACTGCTGTCCGTCTATTTATGCCGTCTTTTTCCACAAACTTTGTTAATCTTCCTTGTTTGTCCTTTCTCTATCTAACTGACTCTCTTTTTTGTTGTTTGTTTTTTAGTTCTCTGTGCCAGGCTGTGTAAATCTGTCCCAGAGAATAGTCTATGTGTGGGTGCCAGTTTTTGGAGTTGTGACTGCTGTTGTAATGGGTTGTTGCCCAGCTGGAGTAATGAATAGCTGGGCCTCTGCTGCCTCTCCCTCTCTCTTGGGTGCCAGTGCCTCATACGGCCCCGTCTCCCTGCCAGCCAAATCCACCCCCCCCCACACACACACACACGCATTTATACACTGATCCAAAGCTGAGGAACTCCTTTGGGAGAAATCCACTCCGTGACATTATCCACATGAAGGTTAAATTCGTTCTTTGACTTCTTTGAGTCTGTTCTGAGGATTTGATCATATTCCATTGTGTTTTCTAAATAGGAGATAGGTAGCGGTGTATTTGTACTAAGCAGCCAGCTTCACTGGGGTTTTAGAATGATTCAGGCTTATTATTAGATAGAGGCATTGTTTCGCTGAGCTGCAATCTGATTGGCTGTGGGCTGAGATGTGATTTAGCTGATTGGCTAGGTCAGTGGTTGACTCTTTGCAGTGTGTGGCTTTGGGTTAACACTGACCCCAGTCTGGGGTTTTAGGATGTGGGCCTGAGAGAGCTTAAAGTTCCCTTCTCACAGCTGGGAGCGCTGCTGTTTATGTAATCCAGCACCCGGCAAATCTCTCCTGTCCTCCTTTCTGCTGGAGGACACCTAATACTGCTCTCGTTCTGTCCTAACACCCGCCACTTGACTCTGGGATGTGAGAGATGTATAAGAAAGAGCAAAGTTTTTATCTCACTGCGGACGTGCCTAGAAAAAGTGAGCATGTCGCTTCGGGTACACGTCATGACAGTGTAGCTCTCAATTTGCATCTAAACTTGAAATAACGAACGTTGAGCAGGGAAAAGATGCAATATTTGAATGGCAGGATTTTGGATCAGTGAGCTTTCACAGTGGGCGGGGGGTGGGGGGTTAGGATCTGGTGTCAGTCACATCTCATATAAATCTTTTGTTACAGTTTTCAAAAACTAGCATCAACCATCAACCTCGCATGTCTGAACACACAACAGCAGATTCCACTCGCTCTTTCATGTGCGACTCTTCATCATAATGTTGACTTTCAAAACTCGCAGACCGAAAAGCATACACTGATTGATAAACGAGCGTTGCGTCAATCAAAGCGCTTGATTAAATTCAAAACCGCGGAGCCTCGGGAGGTAGATCAGAATCCTGTGGCCTCTGGTGACATTTTCCGTTTGTGTCTCGTGTCTTTTTCCGAGGTTTCCCCCCGTCTCCCACTGCCGCCCTTTACAATTCAGATTTATGGAAATAAGCCTTAATAGAAACCTGTGCCAAGCTTGACAGACAGCTCTGATGAGAAGTACTTCCTGTATGTGTGTATGTTTAAATCCTTAAGCAGACTGCCAGTCGTGGTAATAGATGGGAGGCCGAGACACTGTTGGAGTGTGTGTAAAGAAGTGTGTGATTTCGATACAAGCTCCTGTTTGTGTCCACGTCCCTGTTTGTTAGCCAAGGAGGTAGCGACTGTGGGAGGGAGAACAAAATGCATTAGAATAACAATGATATTATAATCTCCCCTCAGTGGAGTCGCAGGACTGTGTCGGGAGCAAGAGAGCGAGTTTATTTTCCAAGAGTCCAAGTGTGGCGGATGCGGGGATGTCGCAGCAGGTTGCGGGTGAAAGGCAGAGATTAGATCCACACACCCTTGTTTGCATTCGGGGATAAGAGCGCCTGCTGACGGCTGCTAATTCTGATGTCATGTTGACATGGCTTTTTCTGTGGGAAATCACAATGTGTGAGGGATTTAATAGACTTTGATATGCTTCGGTCAGACTGTATCACTCAGTGTCCTGGTGAAAGACAGACGAGATAATAGTGGCAAGCTGGTCATTAAAAAATTGCCTAAGGATCGAATTGTCTAGCATGCACATTGTGTGGCTGACTGTACAGCACAAAAGTTCAACGGTACAGTCGTGCTAATTAGGACTGTGCCTTTTAGTGGATTTGACATTTGCATAATGAATACACGGTTTACTAATGGGCATCTTAATGCAATTCCTCCCTTAAAATTGGCCTGTTCGTTTTTAAATACTGACTAGTTAGAATGAGGCGTAGGCTTCTTCTGCTTTTTGAGTTGATATAGTGTCTAGAATAAGAAACTGTCTGCTTGTCCAGGTAAATGTGACATCATCAATTTAAGACCTTTTATGCTCTTAAAGTGACACTGTTCCTACTTGAACAAAAATATTTTATCCATGCGCAATGCATTTCATAGTCAAAAGTGGTCTCTGTTGAATTTGTTTTTACATTTTATTATTTTAATAAAAAATAATTTATATATATATATATATATAATGTTTTTTTTCATCATAATTACATGCACCAACAAATTATTCACAATAAGACCAGAAACGTGTATTAAGAAAATAAAAGGGGTTCATCTCGACTTGAAGATTAAGAGTATATGATTTTTTTGCTAGTAATTTTGCTATTTGATGCATTCAAAGTCTTAGGCACTTTTATACTCTTCTTTCATGGAACTGAGTAGGCGAGAGAAGACCAACAGGAAGCCATGTGGTCAGTGAGAGTGTAATCCGTCCCTACTTCACACTGTGTCATTTCCCAATGGGGGAAAGGATGCGCTCGGCAGTGGGAGCTGGCACAGAGAGAGAAGCAGCCAGAGCTCCCACAGAGACAAAAGAAATTATAAATATCTCTACACTGCCACGACACCCTGCTCTCACAAAGCCACTCATTATCACCACCAGAGAATCTCATGTAAAAAATAAAGACTAATGGACTAACCTCTCCTACTAATCACTTTTTAGACACACTCCCACAAAGTGCTGCTTCCCTGAAGGAAAATTAGACTTTCTATTTTTAACCTGCTAAATAAATGGGAATAGAGATAAGACTCTTTGCTGCCAAGTGATCGGCCTTTTTAAATGAAGCAACTTTTTGAACTTCGGTTTATTTTTCCTTGCTGTATGACTAGTGATATTTTTGTTAACCATTTAGATTACATGCTGAAAGATTAGTCGTTATTAGGAATGATGGATTAATCCCAGGCATGAAATTCCAAAGTGTTTTTTTTTTTTTTTTCAGTTGCACAACAATTAATAGGATTTTCCGCCATAACGGGATTGTGGTTTAGGTTCTTTATCTGAAGCAGTACAATAGCTGTAAATATGAATTTAAAAGATCAAACAACTTTGGTTCTATTGTTAAGTAGCTTATAAAAGGAGGGAAAATATGTCACGGCACACGGGGAGGGGGTTCACTTTGCTCTCGTATCCATAGCTTGAGCCCTTGAGCCAGGCTTTCTGTATAGAGATCATCCCTTAGTGCTTAAAAGTACCCTTCTGTCTGTTGAAACGGTTCACCTGTGCTTTGAATTTTGGGTTGAGTCTGCAGTGAATCAAAACATAGCATTACTCTTCCATTCCTAAACCAATTCTAATGTCCCTATGCCAATGGTAATATGAAGTATGGGTCATACTTCCAGAGATTAGAAAGCTATCGCAATTTCCCTGGCAGGTATCTGGTCATTACACTTTTGGTGCGCACCCGGGTTCGAATTATGTCAGAGTTCGGTTCGTTTGGATGATGTGAACGCTGTCTTCCGTACTCGGATGCGCACCCGCGAACCGAACCCGAGTCCGCTTAAAAACAGTGGTCTAGGTTACGCTTCACGTGAACTCTGGTATGGTTCGCTGCTTATGTGAATGCAATCGTACCCAATCGCGGAAGTGAACCGCGTTTAATGACAAATTATTTGATGAAAGTCTGTGTTTGTGTGTGTGTTTCACTCACTTTCCTGATGAGCGTGACTGACGCGCTGCAAGCAGAGAGCTGTACATCTCATTTATGTTCGCCTTCAATGTTCTTTAGAGCATTTTCAGTACATTCTTAAGACAGACGCAAGTGCCATAATGTTACCGAAGCTTTATAAACAAAATGAACAGTTCAAAAACGTAATACATAAAAGTGCAGAGAGTAATGTTATGCATTTGCCGCCTTCTCCTGCGCTGTCGTTACCAAGCAGTGGGGTAAACAGCACCTGGCTTGATGACGCAAGCGAACTGCGGTTTGGACTCAAATATTATAATATGAACACAGTCCAGCGGGGGTAGGGGGAGGGGGGAGCATCCGAACTCGGGTTCGGACCAGGCAAGTGAACCAAGTGTGAAAACACCCTTAGTCGCAAGGCTTCTGTGTGTTTATACAGCACTAACATGTGGTTTGTTTTGCCTTTAGTGTTCATTAAGGAAAACAACAGTTTTCCTGTACAGTAATCACAGCCTCAGTATTCACTGGAATGCAGCGGTTTTACTGTTCCTTCAGTCTGTACACTCACATTTAGCCCCGCATTGAAACCCAACACCATGTATTTGGATATAACGCACTAGAAAATTCCATTAACCCCTTATCAATTTGGATACCGCAGTGTAAAAGATACCAATGTGGCCTGAAAAATCAGCTCTGTTCTGAGGAGCTGTTTAGAACTATAACCTCGAATTCACCGTGGTTCACAAGAGCTTAGTGGTGCTCATTTTGGATCCCATCTGAACAGCATTGTATCTCAGAGGTCAGTTTAATGTAAATGTGATGAGAGGATTATAACCCAGGGATGGATTTTCGCATGATAAAATGACACTCAGTGGGACCATGTGCTGATGCTCAGTCAGATGGAACTGAAATAACAGTCAGGGGCTCAGTGGAGTACTAGTGATGGTTTCTTAATTAGAAAACGAGTGCTTAAAATCCAAAGTGCCAGTGGTTACAGTGCAGAAACAGTGCCTACTATTTAACCTGGGGTAAAGTATACTGCATGCATTTCCAAATCTTTTTAAGGCCAAGATGGATTTTTATGTTGTTGTTGTTTTGTTTTTTTGTATATATATTTTTATGTATAATTGCATAGTGTTATTATTTTAAATATTCAATTATTAAAATGCTAATCCCTAGAGTGCAATTATGGTCTTCTTATTTGACTTACTAATGCAGGTGCAGCTTTGCTACAAATCAAACCAGAGACAGTGGCAGGACATTGGAATAAATGTGCAGTCTCTTGTGGTTGTGAAGTCATAATGGATATGCTAATGAGGCAACTGTTACCTTTCCATTGGTGCACTGTATGGATGTGAATCACTGTCATGGTGAAGTACAGCTCTTGCCAAAATGCCCGTGCTGTTGCCTCCACAATACAGATGCCTGTTCTGACAAACCTGCCTAAATCGCACCATTATCGCTATAGGCTCTGGTGTGATGAACCCATGATTCACAGGTGCAAACATTGACATGGTAATCTCTTCCGAGAGCCAAGTGTAAAGGACTGACTTCAAACAATAAAAGGAAGCTAAGAGGCGAATCAGTCTCATCTATTCAATTCTTTGGCCAGGCTGCATAATAAGCAGAGTCCTGTTAGGCGTTGCAAGAAAAGAGGGAAAAACACAAATCATAATAAACAAAGCCCCTATTGCTTCTGTTCCTGACAGCACTGCTGCTAAACTTTGAACAGTCGTTATTTACACCATTCGGTCCCCTCTTTAGTGCAGCTGTCGCTACGACATAAAAAGAGAGAAGTGCACTCGCTCCGAGCCAGCAGTCAGCAGGGAACGGGGGAAAAAGGGGTAGGGAAAAGGAAGAAAAGAGAAGGGTGGTGGTAGTTAAGTGAGCAAAATTATAAGATAAATCCTTTGATGGTTTACAGTTGGAGAGAAGAGGTGATTATGTTTGTGAATGTGAGGCCTAAAAGCCAGAAGGCTGCAGAAAGTTGCTTGCTCTGCAGATTCCAGATAACACAACATTGCACCTCCAGCATTTGTGAAGTCACACAAAAAAGAGCAGCGGGAAGGACACAACCAACCCTAGGACTGGGTTTTACAACTCCCTTTACAGCCATGCTAACAGACTGCACCTCAAAACCAAGCTAGTGCACATGGATGCTAAGCTTGTATATAAGCACTCTGTTGTATGTAAGCAAAGTGCTGTTTATAATTCTGCACATGTTGTTTACCACTTCGTCCCTTTAGCAAATTTATGCAAATCATGAGGAGACTTCTATATCTTGACATGTTCGAGCACACTAGCAAAGCCCTGTCCACTTAAATTCATCAACATGTTTAAGCTAATTACGACTGTTGGACCTCATTGCTTAATCATATGTGATTCTCCGATGTGCAGGCATTGCCTACATTTGTTAGTCCTGTTGGACCACCTAGCACTAATAATGCATGCAAATCAAATGGAAGGAAAAAAATAGGAGAGGAAATATGGTGAATGTGCTCAGACAGTGTAGATTGTATATCTCTAATGACTGCCTTATTCATTTAGGGATGATTGCTCTGGTGCCAATGATTAATCCCTCCAGGACATAATGGTGTCAAAGGGATACAAAAAAAGAAAGAGAGAAAAACAGAAGAACAGAATTGGAAAGCATAATTAATGGATTCCGATCCTGTTAAACAGCCCCCTTACAGAGCAGATAGTAAAAACAGGGTGCATGGAACCGGCACCAAATTTGTTCACACTTTGTTGTAGTAATAAGATCCAGGCCTCTCTCGTGCAGTGGATTGGATAATTAACTCCCTGGGATAAATGCAGAAGAAAGGAGGCCCCTTTTGATTTATCATATGGGGGACTTTACCAGCATTTGCAAACTCCTATTACATAAATTGCTTTTTTCTCAATGTACTTTTCTTACTGTTAGACACTGACAAACTAGGTTGGGAAGTGTAGATAATAAAGAAGAAGCAAATGTCAAGAAATGAGAGGCCGATGTTAATATTTTGTCATAAAGGAAAGCTCTTAAGTGCAATTTTCTTGACATAAATGCATTACTCAAAAAATGTTTTAGGGAAAAAAATCAAATGGTTCCGCAGCTAAAAGAAGAATACATTTAAAAAGATTTGTCAGACCTATTCAGAATTGCTTTTGCTACAGTTACTTTCTTTCTTTTTTTATGTTAGTTGACAAAGCAGGCGCTTTTCTAGAGAACTCTGACTGAACGCCATTCTTAGAAACCGCTGTCTCAGAGAACCAGCAAGCACCGTGACTCATGTCATGCTAATTTCCGTTGCTACGACGTGCCTCACCTTCCTGCTTTGTGTTATCCTGCCCAACAACTCCTTTGGAATGTGAAGATAAACCCTTCCTGCAATTGTCCCTTAGAAGAGCTGCCCCCTCCTCTTGGGTTAGTTAACACATTCCTTCAAAGGAGGCAGAGGGCCTTGGTTTAGTGAATGAGGTGCAATTTCCATTGTCTGTTTCCTTTTGCGAGTCTAAATGTTCTGATGCTGATTTATGTTTCTTCTCTCTTTCAGAAACATGTGAAGATGCTGGTAAGGAGCTGCACCATAGAGTAAACCTTTAGACTACGAGGACGAAGATTGAGCTTTCTGATACTTCTTTAAACTCTTAATTTTCTAACCTGTCAGGTCCCTCGGACCATGGAGGGACTGCAGAATTCAAAGCGGACTTTGAAACAAAGTCCTGGATATGGTTCCAAATTGTCCTTTACATGCTGGGCACTAGTCTTAATCTTGCCTGTAGTGTGCTGTGAACAGTCCTTTACAACGTTTCACCCTGAGCGACGAGAATGGGCCTTTAATCACATGACAGTTCATAAGACAACAGGAGCACTCTACATTGGTGCTGTCAACCGCGTCTACAAGTTATCGGGCAACCTGACACTATTAGTATCCCATGGTACTGGTCCGGAAGATGACAACAAGGCCTGCTACCCTCCACTTATCGTTCAGCCTTGCAATGAACCTCTGGTTTCTACCAACAACATCAACAAACTTTTACTCATCGACTACTCTCAGAACCGACTACTTGCCTGCGGAAGCCTCTTCCAAGGTGTCTGCAAACTGCTACGGTTGGATGACCTCTTCATTCTGGTAGAGCCGTCTCACAAAAAAGAGCACTACCTCTCCAGTGTCAATCAGACGGGCACCATGTATGGGGTCATTGTGTCCTCACAGGGCAAGGATGGGACCCTCTTCATTGGTACAGCTGTGGATGGGAAGCAAGACTACTTTCCAACCATCTCTAGCCGGAAGCTTCCTCGTGACCCGGAGTCTTCAGCTATGCTGGACTACGAGCTACACACTGACTTTGTTTCATCTCTCATCAAGATTCCTTCCGACACCCTGGCGTTGGTATCTCATTTCGACATCTACTACATCTATGGCTTTGCCAGTGGCAATTTTGTCTACTTTCTGACCGTTCAACCGGAGACGCCGGAGAACAGCTTGTCTTCCAGCGGGCCCTCAAATGACCTGTTTTACACCTCTCGAATCGTCCGACTGTGCAAAGATGACCACAAATTCCATTCCTATGTGTCATTGCCTATCGGATGTGTGCGAAACAGAATTGAGTATCGCCTTCTGCAGGCGGCCTACTTGGGGAAACCTGGACGAGTGCTTGCGGCATCCCTCAACATTAGCGCTCAAGACGATGTGCTCTTTGCAGTCTTTTCCAAAGGTCAAAAACAGTACCACCATCCACCTGATGACTCGGCCCTCTGTGTCTTCAGCATCCGGGACATCAATGCACGGATCAAGGAGCGTATGCAATCCTGCTATCAGGGAGAAGGGAATTTGGAGCTCAACTGGCTGTTGGGAAAGGATGTGCCTTGTACCAAAGCGGTAAGAAACCTTTTTGTTATTACTAGACACAGCAGCTAGATTACTAATTGGCTTGTTAAACCAGCTTTGAATGTGAGGCGTAGTTAGATGTAGTATCTGAAACCCTAATCATGGAAGCTTTTTCCAAATTGTACTACTTTAATTGAGCTTGTGTCCATGGCTTATTTAAGAGCTTTATTTTGAGTTCTCCGCCTTTGAATGATGTTCTCTTGGCACAGTATTTATTTTTTGCTCTTTAAGGAATTGACAGTTCCCATGCCTGCTTTTACTTACTAGAAGACCTCAGTAGATCAAAACTTGTTTTATGTTTTCTTTGGAATAAAGATATGATCTGCATCATAATGTTTATGCTGCTGGTTGTTGTTCTTGCATAGTCATATTTCATTCAACAGTGTAACAGGATACAATCCAAACAATCCTGTTGAACCTCACAACCTACAGGATTGAATATCAGGAGTAGTAAGGGTTAGTCTAAGCTTAACAGCACACCCCAGCAAATACCATCAAAATAATTTTAGACTAATCCTTTCAACATGTTTTTTTCAAAGGGTGTCAGTATGGTTGGGTATAATTTTAAATGTATCAATTCCGATTATTATCGATTCCTAGTTTCGAATCCAATAATAATAAAAAAATAATAATAATATAATAAAAAATAAATAGATACAACTGAACAAATTTCAGATACAGAAATTGAAATGGTTTTAAAATAGAACCGGATCTCGATACCCAACTTTCGTCATTGATTGTTTTGCATCTGTTTGAGTGAAATTTAAGAGAGAGCCTTAATGACAAACTATTGCTATTTGGTTTCCTCCGGGGTATCCTTTATTAGCTTCAGTAAATTTGCCATTAGCATGATGTCAGAGGTGATTGTCACTCTGATGTAAACATTATTGAGTGTCTGAGCAGGGTGGTCTTCATAGTAGCAGACTCCACTCTGTCCCCATTAAGGACCCTAGAGGATCCCCTGTCTGACCCCAGATGGGCCGTCAGTGGCTTATGATGTCAGCCTGCCCTACTCCATGTTTTTCTAGGCCTCATTAAAAACATTGCACCAGAAACCTCCTGCGCCTTCCCTTTTGGTACTAGAGGAATGTCAGGATTGACTAAGGAGGAAGTCTGAGATATTAAAATATGAATATATATGTTCTGTAAACACTCCTCAGTCAATGCCCTTCAATAAATATATGGCATTTTGCAGGTTGATCTTTAACGATTAGCATAGCGAAGTCTGTGAGCCCACACACAAAAAAAACAAGCACCTCACAATTCTCCATCCTCTTGCTGTCACCAAGCTTTTTTTAAACTCCCTTTTCATGACCAGTAGGAGTATGAAAATATTTTTACAGTAAAATAATCCTCCTTAGACATTTTCATTTGCTATTAGAGCTTGTTTTACCTAAAAAAAAAAATACTGTTAGAAATCCCCTACCGTGATGTTTTTGTTTAATTTCCTGTCAGATATTTCAGGCTATTTTTACTGGAAACATGGTCCTTCAGCTCCAGTGTCTCTGCTGAATCACAGAGAAAGTGGAACTTAGAGACACACAGGGTGATAGGAAGAGAAGTCATAAGCCAAGAAGGCTGAATGAAAGATTTATCAAAGAGCCCAGCTTGCTCCTGTCTTCCTGCCTGCCCAACCTGCTCACTGCTTCACATGCAGCCCTTTGATGCTATTCAGTCATTCAGCCGGTGTTACGATTCATCAGGCTGCCTGATCAAGCCTATCGCAGTGCTAGTTTGAGAACTGATCTAAGGAGGACATTCTGTTGATAAGGTGGCTTCCAAAGTGGCGACCCTTGTCCAGATTTGTGTATGGGTCAATAACCCCCTACCTGAAACAACAGTCATAGGAAACAGGTTTTGGTGATGAGCATAAGCGTTGCCAATGTGAATATCTAATCAGGCCCTTTGGATAGGTTTGATGCTTGGCACTGAAGGTTAAAAAGCTCACACTCAGGCCCTGTTTACACTAGTGCGTTTTCGTTTTAAAACGCATAACCTTTGATATGGTTATGCCCATCGTTTACACTACTCTGCGTTTTCCACGTTCGAAAACAGAGACTTATGAAAACGCTGCTGACCCCGTTTTAGTTTGAAAACTTTGGGGTTGTGTTTCAGTGTAAATGGACGAAAACAGAGACTTTTGAAAATGGTGGCATGGTTGCGTATCTTTTGACCGTGTAATGTATCATGCCTCTGTCAAGTATGTGGCTGTATTTCTTTTGGCATGACTCGCAATAGACATTTTCGGCCGTCTTGTAATCATTAGTTACTTTGAGTAACAATTGCACCTGATCATCCGTCCACACAAAGTTGTCCTTGCTTTTCCTCGCCATCATGCTCATTGTTGAACCTGCCAGTGACTAGCAACTGACTTCTTGTTTACACTTTTACACAGGACTCTGAACCGGTTCAAGGAACAAAAACGAAAACTGGAAACGAACGAAATTTTGACAGGAACAGAAACAGAAATTAAATCAAATTTTATAGTTACGAACAGAATCGAAAATTTTAAATGACCATAAACCGGTTAATAACATTAATTTACGGTTCCATTCAATATTTGAAATTTGCTTTCAACCAATCATGAATTCCAGCAATGCACCGTGTTCGGGGCTGGACTGATACCAAATTGGGCCTGATGACGCAGTGCAAAAGGGCCTATTTTTTCTCTGTATTGGTGCATGTGCATTCGACACTCAAGCACCAGCATGCTTAGCCTTTCCTGCCCAACTGAGGACTGCAGCCCTCCTTTGATTTTTCCCAACTTTGAGAAGCTCCGCTCGCTGGAGGCATTGGACACCATTATGCACAGATAGATGCACAACCCAATTTTGACATTTGGAAACGTCTTGAGATAACTGTATCAGCTAATGGGTCAGTATCAGTATCAGTATGGGTCACCATACTTGGCTGAATGTCACTTCACTCACTAATTTTAACCGATTAATAATCAGTTAAATGGTTTAAAAAGTCATTTATTTATTGTCAGTAAATGATCGAAATATTTAAAAAGTTTTGCTGCATGGTTAAAATACGCTATGCGTATATATATATATATATATATATATGTATATATATATATGTATGTATGTATGTATGTATTTATGTATGTATATATATGTGTATATATATATATATATATATATATATATATATATATATATATATATATATATATATATATATATATATATATGTATATGTTTATATATATATATATATATATATATATGTATGTATATGTATATGTATACATACATAAATACATACATACATACATACATACATATATATATATATATATATATATATATATATATATATATATATATATATATATATATGAAAGAAAAAATATACGTTTTGCAGACACAAAATGTTTACAAACATTAGGCTACAATAAACACTGTAAACATAGCCAGGCTATTTTTATAACCTCAAAATGGTATTCAAATAAATCGCGAATACGGAAACATTTGATTTTATGTCGAATGAGAGACCCAACGTTGGTTTGAGTTTCGCTTTAGCCTAACTTTATTCGTTTTGGTTTGTCTTTAATATTACTATAGCTTATTATATTTGTAATTCTTGTTCTTTTCTAAATACAGTTAATTGAAAGGGTTTGTTGTGGAGTGAGGGGAACTAAAATAGCCTAGCAGAGCTTCTCAAATTTCCCGGAAGCTGAACAGTTTTCATTTGCTATATTAACCTCAAAATAATTCTTAGAATGAAATTTGGAGTCCGACTTTCGGACGCATGTACAGCATTACTTATTATACAGTAAGTATTATTATATATTCTTTGCACTGTGACGTTACTGACTAGGTATGATAATTTTGGTTATTTTTCCTAACCAACACTCCTTAACCGATTATTAACCGTTTACCGACAAGATTATTTTAAATAATAATAATTGAAAGTACAAACACTATTTAATAAATCATATTTTAGTCAAAAGGGCCAACTGTTTTTGAGGAACAGATTTGAAAATCACTAAGGCAATTATTTTTGGATTGAAAAATAAAAGAAAACCTGACGAAGAAGGGCTGTAATGAGATTTTCAGAGTATGAGGCATTTACATCCCTGCTTTATTGCTGTCCCCCCGTTTTTGAAGGGCTGGGAGGCAGTAAAGATTTTATTTTGTGAGACTGTAGTCGAGCAGGCTGATATTAAAGGGCTGTGGAGAGTTGAGGACAAGCAGTGCTGCGTTCAGCATCATGATCGAGCGCACAGTATCCATCTCTCTTACTCTACATGGCACTTTGAGGCCAGTGTCAGTCACAAACTCCGATGACCTAAATCTAAACACCACTGAGTGTTGTAACTCGCCACCCAAACTCAAATGGGAAATGATAGTGAGTCATGCATGCATGTGACATGAAAAATTGACCATAGACCCACCCATTTGATTGTAGATGTTTATAAGCTTCAATCTCTTGTGGTGTGTATGTGTGTGTCTGTGAGAGAGGAGGAGATGCACGGGAGAGCAATAGAAGGCAAGCGAGGGGAAAATATGGGTGTTTCTTTTGGCCCTGTGGACACACATTTCACACTCTGACTAGTTTGTCTACTAACAGTGTCCAAAAGTGGATAAACATGGAGAACCAGATGATTCTGTACATTTTCCACCACATCTTTAATGCTGTTTACGCGGGATTCTGTATTGAAAATTACATTTGTCAAATCAAATTAAATAAATAAATAATAATAAGGTTGACTATCTTTGCTTGCTAAGACTAATGGCTAGTATAATATGTATCAAAAATACAAACAATAACTTTTTTAGCTTGTTGCTTAATTTGACAAAATTATAACTTAATCGAAAAATTAATCGACTTAAATATTGTGGTAAGATGGAAAGTCTGCGTCTGAAGTGTAGGGTAAAGTCGTGGTAAAACGTTTTTTAAAGAAAAACAAAGGAAAAAATGTTGCAATTTGGTAGTTTTTATAAAATAAAAAATAAAAGATTTGCAACATAAAAGTGCCCAAACTAATAGAAACACCTTGTCCTTGACTAGCTTATTTAGATCAGAATTAGAGACTGTGTACTTATGGAAATGATGGGTTTGTCCCTGGTCTCATCTGTATAGGTGTTGTTTTCGGCTGGTGTGGTGTGTAAGTGCGTGTGAATGTGCTTTCGTCCCCAGCCGGGGTACGCTACACTATTCTTATAGCACAGGGTAATGAGGCAGTCAGGGAGCCTGGCAGGATTCACCAGAGCAGAGCGGGAACATGTCTGCCCAGCTGCTCCGAAAACCAAGTATCTGATTGGGGAAACCACACTCAATTGTCCTGACACAGTCTCCCCTCAGAAACTGAACAAGAGTCCGTGTTTTCTGGCCTTCACTGCCAATGCAAACTACCAGCTGGTTGGGCATCACTTGATAGTGTGATACACTAGTAAAAATGAATCCCACAGTCACTGAAAACAAAAGTATAGGGGCTGTTGGATTCTTAAAATATTTATTAAAGAAGTACCTTATGCTCACCAAGATTTACAGTAACAAACAGTTTTTACAGTTTCAATGAAAAACCATAAAAAATACATTTTAGAATGTAATTTACTGTATTCTTTTAATGTAACGCTGAATTTTCAGCAGCCATTACTCCAGTCTTCTGTGTCATGTGATCCTTCTGAAATCATTCTGGTGTTTGCTGATTTGCTGCCCATGAAAGATATTTGGATGTTTATTATCAAAGTTGTGCTGCTTAATCTTTTCGTGAACACCATGATATTTTTTAGAGATTATATGATGAATATAAATTCAAAAAGAACAGCATTTATTTGAATTTATTACTGTAACTTTTAATAATTTTAATGCATTCTTGCAACAAAAAAGAAAAAGAAAAACACGCACAAATATATATATATTTATATATTAGTAGTATTTTTACAGTAATTCCAAATACTGTACCTACATAGTTTTTTTTTTTTTTTTGATAGACAGTATGTAGACAGTACAAAATATAAATAATGATAAAAGTTAGTCAGACAGTATTTTTGTGAGAGCGGTTGTAAAAATCCATAATTTTGTCTAAACAGTTTTTAATGTTATTTATTTATTTGCCCTACAAATGGTGCAAATTAACCTTTAGTGTTCCCTGTTCCATTCTTTACCCTCACTTGACATCAAAACAACCATCTGACGTTGGATCGGTTAATGTGATTTGCTTACAAAGTGCTTCCCTGTATTAAAACCAGTGCAGCCTTTCACCCTCTAACTGATGTCTGTGTAAACAACCGAACCGACCTTGACTTTTAGATTCAAAGCAAGCTGCTGACTCTCATTTGACCTTTCTCCTCCTGTAGCCCGTCCCTATTGATGACTCCTTCTGCGGTTTGGACATCAACCAGCCCCTTGGTGGCTCTCAGCTGGTGACTGGACACACACTTTATACGGAAAGCCGTGATCGCATGACCTCGGTGACCTCCTACATCTATAATGGCTACTGTGTGGCTTTTGTTGGCACCAAGAGTGGACGACTGAAAAAGGTGAGTCTTGTCGCAGGACGTTGAGCTGAGAATCTGAGATGTGTACATGTACAGTTAGACATGTTTGAGTTAAATGGAGAAGTTGTAGACCTCTCACCTCACGTACAGGCAAACATTTTTGATCGCAAACGGTGTGTCATGTTAGTTATTAATGGTGTCTTCTGGAGCACTGCTCTGAACTGCTCTACTGGCCTCATTTAAAAGTAGAGATGGAAAAGAGGGAACCAGAAACTTTTTGAATAAATATTTCATACTTTTTTCGTAGGATTCTTCTGGTTCTATTCACTTTCCTGACCATAATGGGCAGCTTAAAGCGACCTCAGGGGTTCCTGTCTGCCTCCCTAGTCTATTAATTTTAATAGAATGTCTTCTCAGCCAAACCCATGGAAAGGATGTTAGACAGAAGAGCCAGACACTCTTAGGGTTATCATATGCATAATTATAATCTCTTTCATATAAAGGGCATAACATGTGAAAATGTGGTGTTAAATGCACCTTTTTGGTTGGTAATGGCAGCAGTAGACAAGAAACCATTACTCTACTTCTATTATTTATATTATTATAGTATTTATTCATATTTTGAATTATCTTTATATATTTTTTTATATTTACATTTAAATTTTAGTTACTTGTAAGTTTTGACTTTTTAATTTTTTTTATATTTCTTAAAATCTTTATATTTATTTCAGTTTTAGTTTTAGTAATTTTAGTACTTAAACTTTTATTTTATTTTATTTATTTATTTATTTTGCCAAAGCAACACTTCACTTCTATAAAATAATAATAATAATAATAATAATAATAATAATAATAATAATAATAATAATAATTCAGCTTTATTTTAATTACTGATACGGATTTGCAAAATATTTTGGTTAATCTAATAAGTGTTTTGAGTGAGTAATAAGAAAGCCTGTATTTTGATTTCATGTTGACTCTGCAGATCTGTTTGTGTGGTTCAAAATGTTTGCCCTTTGTTGAGCATCCAGTTCATTAAGTGTTGACATGTTAGCATGTGGCTAATGGAACTGCTGTGGTTAGTAGCAAGACAAGACTACTTGCAATAGGCAATTATGAAAATGACAAGGGGTCCATCAACTGCCTTTGGGACTCCCTTTTCGGGCACGAGAGCGTTGAGTGACAGTCCAGGCCCTGTTAGACGAGTAGAAACAGGCATGTCCTCACCCCACAGCAGCTGCAGGAGACGCCAAAGAGATGAAGACAGAGAGAGACCTGCTCTACAAACATTGGTTTTGTCCCTGGTTCCCACCTGCCCCCCTACAAACACACACAAATAACAGCTGCCTTCCCAGACGCAAGGGAGAACGGACAATGTCAAAGTGTCAAACCGAGTGTTTGTTTCATGCTGGTAGCACGGCAGAGTCCAAATTGTGTTTTGTGCCTTGATTAATTCATTTAATTGAATCAGCACTGCAATCAGGAAGTGGCATCGGAGGCATTCGCTCTCTCTGTAATCCTCTTGTTTTAGTGGCTTATTAATTCATGTTATTTTTTTCTCCTCGCGGTTGGTGAAATTAAATTAGGCCAACAGCGCTCTGCTCTTAGAAGTGCTGCCGTGGCATGTTTTTCTAGCCTCAAGCTTGCTGGGATTCTCATATCGCCGCCCTAGTGGGCAGAAGGGAGAATGAAACATACAGAAATGGTGGAATTGAGTGTCTTGTGATAGTCCCTGCAAACCCCTAAGAATTGAGTCACATCTGCATAAGGCGTAACAGTGTCGAGGAAGAGGATGAGATGGCCTTATGAGAGCTTGTGTGTTTTGGAAAGGTTAGGGAGCTATCACAGGCCCAAAAAGTGTATCTCTTGGAGAATACACAGACGAGCCTTGAGAGCTCAGGATGCTGGGATTTGTGAAATACTTTGTTTTGTGTCCATGAGCCTTTTCCCCTGCTGTGCAACTCAGCATATCTGGCTTTTGTGTTCCAGCTAGGGCTGGAAAGTCATTTGGATATTTATTGAACGTTCACCATATGTTCTCTATGAGTTTGTTGGTGATATAAAATTTAACAGCATCATGGATATTGCAGTGATTTTTATTTGGCCACAAAGTTTCCTAAGGACCATGCAGTTTTGTTTTGAAATGTTTGAAAATATGTTTTAATTCACTGATTTCTGAAGCAAAACTGGCACTGGAGCTTGATAGTTCCATTAATTTCAATGAATCAACTGTCCATTTAATCAAACAAACCACTCATTCAATCGATTGCTTGTGTCTCCTTCTGGCATTTTTTACATATTATATGTCATTCAAATACTTATGTAGGTAAATATGAATCTAATATAATTAACTTTTATTACTATGTATTATACTGGTGCATATAAAATGTTTAAACATTTAATAATATATAATAAATAAGCAATTTATTTAAATATAACACATTTAAAAGCACCTTTTTTATCTAAAAAATATAATTTTATCATTAAGTATAAAAAAATAATGTGGAAAAATATTTTTTTTTTTAACCCGATTTTTTTATGTATTATGTATTTTTATGTCTACTTGCAAGAAGAGGTTGATGGAACGAGAGAAAGAGGGAGAAAGTGTAGCACAGCAGCAGTGAAAGAAGGGAAGAGACTGATGAAATGTGAAATTTAGCTCAGCTAAAGAAACCGGGCTTGTACTGCTGCCTGTAATTGGATTGGCTCCTTTCCCAAAGAGCAAACCCACCACTCTCTGTTGCCACTTTCTCTTTTTCTCTCCCTCCCTCTTGCTCGCTCTCACACACATACACCAATTCCCCATTCAATCGACACGGTTCCCTGCAGTACCCTCACTCGCTCCAAGCAGAAGTTCCATGCTGGTTCTCTCTCTCTCTCTCTCTCTGTATACTGTATGTATATCCTGGTAAAGCAGATACTGATGACTCTTGCAGCATTGGCTCTTGTAGCTGGACACACACGTTGCTGAAAAAGCCCTTTGAATGAATTAATGAAAGCAGACCCAGGGTGCTATTGTCCACATTCCACCAGGCTGCTGCACGTTAAACAGTTCCAACATTAGTCATTCCAACAAGCAGTCACACTACTTTTCTGTAGCTGTTTTAGGGTGAATGAAATATTGGAGCGTGTTGAATATAAGCAACATTAACAGCCATCCACTGGGCTCTGAGATTGATTAATAGCACGCAAGATTCTGAAAACTCCATAATTAATTTGGTCAGTACAGAAAACAATCATTATTTAAACCTATTAACTGATGCATGAAAAATTATTATGGTCAGTATTGTAAATTTATACTGATTTACATTCATACTAAAGCATACTAAAAACTTTTAGTGAAATTGAGCATTAAAATGTTATAACTTAAAGTAGAAAAAGATAACTTTTTTTTTTTTTTTAATATGGGCTTTAAAGGGGTCGGCCTAAGTGGAAACCAAATGACAAAAAAAAAAAAAAATTGTCATTACCATATGATATTATATATATGTGTGTGTGTGTGTGTGTGTGTGTTTGCTTTTTTTTTTTTTTTTACCATTTTATTTTTTTGAGATATTTAATATATTATTATTATTTTATTTTTTAGATGTACATTGATATGAATATGAAAATTATTCATATATGATACCATTGCTATGCTGTTGTATCATCTAGTATTTTTCATTTTTATTTTATTTAAGCTGGACATGTATTATAGTATTTTATTATTATTTCATTTCATTTTATGATGTAGTCTCCGCTATATTATGGCGATATTACTCTCAGAAAATGTAGTAGCGTTGTGTGTTATAGGCTCTTGACCTTACCCTGGTGGCAGTGCCCTCTGAGCTGATGGGTGGCAGAGCAGCGATACCGTTCACCTCAGCAGGATTTTGGCAGATAAGGGTGGCAAGGACAGCAGAATGCAAATCAGTGGCATTCAACGTCTCATTCAGCCATTTTATCTAGAGGTCATGATAGCATTTGATTTTAGTAAGCGTGTGAACTTATATTCAGAGGGAAAACATGCACTTCTACCGATACTTAACATTTATATTCAAATTGTCTTTTTTGTAAGCAGAACAAGATCAGCCGTATTTGCTATTGAAAATATCAGCCTCTGTTAGCAGTATTGCGTCAGATTAATTATAGGGCATGAAGTTAAGTTTATTTTGTGTTTTAAGTGCAAATCTCAGGGGAGAGTGCGGGCTTCCTGAGAGGAGGGGGAATACGTTAGGAGCGATCAACCCCAGAGGGTTGCTTTTCTCTTTGATATTGCTAAAGAGGAAAAGACCACATGCTAAAATTAGATCTTTAAAGTTAGCCCACTGGGAGATTAGTGCTGATTTGAGATGGTCACACAATCTGTACGACATGAATCCAATCAGAGCGCAGGCATCGTGAACTGGGAGACTGCAGGAAATGGTGTGACTCAGGTTTACTGAAATAAATAAATAAAGTCATTTGAAAAGAGCACCTGAACTAATTATACGCACACCCGTTAGACAGTAGTTTGCATGACCTACATGCTATTCCGTCTGTTTCCTCCAATATTTGTAGATGCATTTTGTCCATAGAAATGCGTTATTCGGTGCTGTAATTTGATGTGGCCAGCTGCAGTTGTACGTGCACTGTGGGCGGACCTGAAAATTTTAATAATCGATAATAATCTATTTTATCGATTAGTTGTCGCAGTCCTACTTTTAAGGTGGCTTCCTTCTGGCAGGCATTTAAGGCCGTAATTGGACAAATGTCACATTGAACTGGTTAAGTGAGTTTCTGGGCACCCATCCCACTCTCCTCGACACTGACATCATTGCCGACATGGTGGATGTGTTGAGGACTGGAGCAGGGACGCAGCGGTGATCTGCAGCTGAATGCGGCACATGAAAGGAGCAGCAGTTTAGTGGACTGACACGCAGCTGTGTCCGCTAGCTAGCTCAACCTCCATCGCTGCTCTCTCAGAAACACCCTTACTTTGTTCCGAGCATCCCTTGTGGTCTAAGATGGTGTTTGATGTGCTGGGAAACAGCCGGGTGGTGGCTTTAGCATGTTTAGCTTTCCCAGTCTGTAGCCTCCTGATTCCACAATGTCGTCCCTTAGATTTGGTCCGTAATGAGCCGTGGCTGAAGACGTGCTTTATTGTCTCGGTTGCACAGCAGGAAAGAGTGTTGGAAATGTTCTCCAGCATGTCCGTCTCTTGAGAATACAAATAAAACCAGCACATATGCTCACTGAAATGCAACGGTATGCATTTTTAAAGATCCCATGAAATGGCTTGACACAGTTTTCTTTTCTATGCTGACATAGTTAATTTAATTGACTTTCATTGCACATCGCAGCTGGGAAGCATGACTTATTTGCTTTGAATTGTGCATATCTGTTTAACAATGATATTTGGAGGACACTAGCATATAGATTTCTCAAAACTGTTGTTCTGTGAGATTTCTCAGGCGACAACCAGTCAAGTCGGGTTCAGGTTGGTCCTACCGATTTCTTCACGCAGACCAACAGAAAGCTGCTTGGTTTGAAAGTGACTTCTGTGTGAACTGCGTTTCATACATCTCGACGCTATTGAAAATGAACCTGTTTCCCACAAAATTTGCTGAAATTTGTCAATGTGAATGTATCTTAACAAATGGACTAAAAGTCACAAAACTCATAAACATCACTTTCCTCTCTCTCCAGATGTTTGTACTGCTCTTTTCTTAGAGAGATTGGCAGAGATCATTTTTTACTTTAGCAGAAACATAATGAGTCATTTAGAAACAGGTTGTCAGCAGCAAAAACCCTTATTAGAGTTTGCCCCGCTAAGCAAAACTTGCCCAGCAGTTATGTGTTAATTTTTTTAGGTGAAGGGAGAATCCGGCACATCGGTTTTTATACTGGTGGAAGTTTCTCGACATACTGCAACACTACAACAAATTATGCTGATATGCAGCAATACAAATTGGTGTATCTGCAGTGTTGTTTGCTGAGGTTATACTTTTCTTTTAATTACTTAAATTGAGTGCTTTTTGTAAAAGCCAAGCTTTTTCTTGTTTTAATTCCATTTTAAGTGTGGTCTGATATTATCATTGCATTTGTTTAAATGTTCCTCTTGGTTTCAGTGTTGTAAGGAAGCTTCAATTATATTGAACACAAATTAGCAAAACAATAGAACATGCGTTTCAATCATCATAACAATTTCTCCCTCCGCCTTTAATTTCATGTTGAATTAGCATCAGTCTGCCTGTAAACTGAATGCTTTATCTTTTTCCATCTGTCTCACTTTCACTGTACATTTTCCACATCATACAGTTGATGTCCGATGACTTTGAAAAGTTTTTTTTTTCATATATTATGAAAATTAAAATTTAAAATGTGTGTGTGTATATATTATTTTATTAATATATGTGTATATATGTCATATATCAAGACTCTGTTCTGCAGCCTGTTTGTGAAAAGGGGCTGTTACATCAAATTTTTAACATGTACGGTCTGAGTACAAGTGTACTATTTTCAGACATTTTGTAGTCTTAAAAGCAGTTTTACCAGCAGATGCTTCCTGATAGCGTGATCAGGTGATTACAGTAATCATTATTGTCTGCTGTGATTGCAGATGGTATTGCACCCTCAGTGCCACCTTGCTGGCTCTCAGCGAGATTGCGAGCAATCTTCCTAATCATGTTACTGTACACTGGGCAATTCAACTTCAATTTGCCTCCTACCAATAGTGGGAGACTCTGATTGGCTGTTGAAATTAGGAGCTGCGAGAGTACATATTGAAGATTGACTTGCTCTGATTTTCCAATGGGAGCTTGTTCTTGATCAGGCAAGGAAGAGCCCAGTTCTTCAAGTTGATGAAACCCTTTTATAGGCAGCCAAGGTTGGTGTTTCAAATATTGCAGTAGTATCATAATGTTGAAATTCTGTTAAACAGGGATTTATAGTCTCAAATCATAAAAGCGATGTTTGATATACTGTATGTGAGTTTGGTTAGCAGTGCTTTTTGACCATCTTTAGACTGGTGGTCGAACGATTTATCATTATAAGTTCGTCTACTTGGCCCATGTGTTATATCGGCTATCGCACCAAGATATCAGCATCGGCTGTCAAAAAACATAGATCGGTCGACCACTACTTTAGACCCATTTTTGGTGCCTTGATCCCAGGTTGACCCATTCAACTAAAAGAGCAAGTGACTTCATTCTGCTATTCAGACCAAGCCTCACGGTTTTTTTAGGAGGGATCTCAAGCGTTCCTGGGCTGGCTCAGGACTGAAGCATGGCTAAAGAGCCAAAGGCTGAGAGATAGAGGGACCCTGCTGTTCCTTTTACTAATCAAACACATACACACACACACACATATACACTTCTGCCCCCAGACCTCTTCCACTTATCTTCTTGGCACGGCCTTCAGTCGGCCTTCTGTCTGCGTACAGTCATGTGTCCGAGCCTTATGTGTGTGAGAGCTGAGTACTGGCCAGCTGTCTTCCTTTTGCTTTTCTTGCCGCTGTGAGCTCAGTGCTTCGTCGTCTCTCTTTTCTGTGTCTCTGTATTTTTGTCTCTCTCACACTGTCTGTCTTTCTAGCTAGTCCATTACATTACCATTAGACAGCCCACCCTGCAGTGATCTCATTACTGACACACACACACACACACACTTACTTGCACTCTCTCGTTGACTCTCATTTTCTTCCTAGCTGTCTTTCGTTTCTCTCCCTCGCTCTTTTTTCTTTCATGAGATTCTGTTTTTTTTTCTTTCTGTGAATTATCGCTCTTTTGTAGTCGGTATGTTCTTTGTTTTTCCATTCTCTTTTTGCCACTTTATTTTCAAACCTTGTTTTTTTTGTGCTTTGTGCTGTTAAAAAGGCATGGAAACTCTCCTAAAGTAATATTTTTCTCAAAGATTAAACGCCGTCATCATTTGCTCAGCCTCATGTTTTATAAAAACCCTTATAAATGTCTTTTGTTCGTGGAACTTAAATGGAGAATTTTAAAGAATTGTACCTGTAGCTTTTTCCATTGAATTACAATAAATGAAGGCTTCCAAGCTGAGAAAAGGACATAAAAGTATGCTAAAAGTAGTCATTTTAAAGTTTTGTATGAGAAACCGATGATGTTTTTTAAAGTGATGTGACGTGAGGCGACCCATACTTGGAATTTGTGATCTGCACTTAAACCATTCAACACACACCGTGAACACACACCCGGAGCAGTGGACATGCATATTGGGGCAGTTGGGGGTTTGGTGCCTTGCTTAAGGGTCTTACCTCAGTCGTTGTATTGAGGTTGGAAGAGAGCACTGTTCATTCACTCCCGAAACCTACAATTCCTTCTGCACCTGAGATTCGAACCTGCAACCTGCAGGTTACAAGTCTGACTTTCTAACCATTTGGCCACAACTGCCCCACATCTGCTGAAAATCTTGACTGATGTGTTTGTAATAGAAGTGGCAATGTCCAGTTTTTAAATTCATCTTTATTTCTCTCTCTTTTTTTATTAAATCTTTTCAATTAACCAGTTGATCCAGATCACCAAACCAGTTTGAATGATTTGTTCATGAATCAATCTCATTTGATTCTTTAGCTGAACTCACTTAACTCAATGGAGGAAGATAACTTTTAGTGAATAATGAATGGACCACTTTATGATCCATTTGTGTCCTTTTTAAACTTGAATGCTTCAGTCACCATTCAGGGTAATTGCAAGACTCACCACCACATTCTGCAAAATCCTTATTTTGTGTTTTCATGGAAGTTATATGTAACTATGCTCTTCTGAACATAGCCATTGTCTTGTTTTGCAGACTGAATGCATTCAGATCATGAAAGTTGATTAGATAGTTGATGCTAATGTGCCCTCTCAGGATCCCATGTTCTGCACTCTCGCTCAGCATCTGTTTATTCCTACCCTTCTACTTTATTAATCTCCTTACTATAAACTTCTACCTCTTCATTTAATATATATCGCTTTTCAGGAGAGAGGTGCATTACCCTGTTGACTGCCAGCCGTAATTGGTCTTAACATCATGAGGTTGGTGAATTAACCTTGTGATTAGTGTCAGTCCTCACCAGAGACCCACATCCACGGTTCTTGCAGTTATATTTCCCTCTTGACTAAAATCACGATACGGTCCATATTAAAAGCTCTGTTCCCTGAGACCGTCTGTAAGAGGAGGACAGTTTGATGGAATGTGTGTAGAATATAGAATATGTTTAGAATACTTTAGACTTTGCATACCAGATGCTTCATCTCCTACATAGTATAGATTTGACTTGATGCATCCCAAATCATAACATACTGACAATGAGTTAGCCAATGGTGCCTAGATTATGCCTTTTCAATGTTTTTTTTTTTTTTTTTGTGTGTGTGTGTGTGTGTGTGTGTGTGTGTGTTTGTGTGTGCATCCCTGAATGGTTTTCAAACTATTACCCACAACCCCTTTCACAACAGAATATCTGGAGAAACTCAACGCCAAGGTCTTAAGTTTGATTCCCAGTTGCTTTGAATAAAGCATGTAAATGTATGAGTTAATGTGGCAAATTGGACTTAAAATAATAGTTTTTGTTGGCGATATTATCACAGCCAGTTCCTGAAGTGGAACTAATGCCATTTCATCAAATACAGATTGCATCTGATTGCATTTGACAGCATTATGTCCTGCGGTTAACAATAGGGAAGTGATCAGCACCTCCGTTTTGGTAATCTGTCAAGTCCTGCCGTTTTCTACTACACGGTTTTCCAGTGTGTTTGTTTGAATCAATACAGAGTGTCAAAGTCACTGTAATCCAGTCTTTCTCTCTAGCACTTGAGGTCTAAATGAAATTTTGTGATCTAGAGATTTGGGTGGCGGTTTCCACTAATGTCTGACAATATAATCAGAACTGGTAAACCACATAAGAGAAGATCTACACTTCCATCTCGAAGACTTCCCACTGAAGCATTCAAAAGATTAGAGTTGTGCGGTGAACTCATTGCTAACAGATGTCCCTGTGGTACCTCGTTCCAGCGTGTTTAGAAAAGCGAAACCTCTGTAATGACACAGGAACATCCATTTCATATTAGCAGGGCTGTGAGCATTAGCATAGTGTGGCTAGTCATCAGCATATCGATATTCAACCAGAGTGCCCGGCTCATATAATCACTGCGCGGAAAGCATTTGAAATTCATAGAAATTCCTGCCAATCGTGTTGGTCTTATTGATCCACTACTGCAGAAATGAAACAAAGTCCCATAAGCTCCTTTCATAAAATTATATCCCACTTTTATTATGGAAGGGTATGAGGCCATGAACATTGCGAGGGCACAGGAATAGATAATGTGATCGAGAGAAAGAGAGATAGAGTAAAAGCATTTATTTGGCCGTGGTTCCACAAATAGATTTGTTCTGTCCGTCAAAGTGGACAACTGGCCCGTTGCCAGGCCATATCGATTTACTTTACAAAGCATTTGAATGGGCCAGATATCTGTGATTACCCAATTCATTAGTGTAGTCTCTTAGAGCGGAGGGGAAATTAGATAAAAGCTAAGCCTAGAGATGGGAAAACCTCAAATTGTCCTGCATGTGCATGGCTGGAGAGGTGGAGTGCACTTTAAACCAATTAAAACCTGCTTGGCTTTCACTACAGCAAACACTGCTGTGAGCCATGGACCATAGTTGTAGTCTGACCACCCATTATGTTGTTAAAAAATGGGGCAATTCATTTAGGAATAACTGTTGTTAAAAGGATAGTACAAATTCTGTCATTATTTACTCAATCTCATGTCTGTCTAAACCCTAAATCAAGATGTTATGTATAATGTGCTGGCTTCTGACTTACCATGCAATGAAAGTGTATGGCAACAAAAATGGACAATAGGCACCATAAAATTAGTCTGTGTGGCTCTTCTGAAGCCATCTGATAGCTTTGTGTGAGGAAAATATTTGAGTTGAAATAAATGTTCAGAGAAAATGTTTTTGGATCACTTTGGAGAGGGTTTTTTGCTATATGTGTGTGTGCTCGAGCTGCACAATAAGAAATGTTGCTTGTGGGTGAAAGGTTTCCTTTGCAGATTTCGCATCGGGTTCAAGTTGATCATGCAGAGTTGACCATGTATGTGTGGTTTGAAAGAGATTCCTGTATGAGTTACGCAATTGGCAATTGAAGATTTTGCAGAAATTTTGCTTCATTGTGACTGTCGAATCACCAATTATGACACGTTTGAATGTGTATAAATATTTACAATTGATTTAAAGAGACATGCTTCCCTTGAGTGGAAAAGCTGTGATTTGTTAACGCTGTTGCCTCTCTGAAGAGCTGGCTTTATTAGCTCTCTGACTGAAAGCCTGAATGATTTTTTTTTTTTTTTTATCACACATTGTTTGTGCTTGTGAGAGCATTTTCCTCCTTTTCTTTCCCTGTCACTTTAAATAACACCTTCAAAAAAAGAAATGTTTTATGTGGTGTTTTTTTTTTTTCTTTTTTGCTGCTATCAGAGTGTTATTGGTAATTTCCTGTCTTCTGTTGGCCTGTCCACCTCTTTCTCTGTCTTTATCACCTAAGAGACAGCATTCAGACGCCATCATCTCTAATGAATCCTGATACTTATCTAATAGCATGCGATAATGTCTCAAACGTCAGGTAATAATGTCTCCTTCACTAAGTCATTACCGGGCCTTCACCCCTTTTCCGCATCCACCTTTCATCCCGTCTTGGCATAGAGCGCAGACACCCCCCTCCCCATCCTCCTCTTCAGCCGGCTGGCTCGTGGCAGACTTTGCTGTGACGTCACACTTTCATCCGCCTAATGTGAACTGACAGCCTCACCTCGTTCATGCATCCCAAATGCACTTCCAGTCATTTAGACTAGCAGAAAAAAGGAAATGCTTACTTGCCTGCAAACTTCTTAATAATGCTTTGCTTCGCAACTTAAGAAGTTCTGTTTTATTTACTCAGGGATACATAGGATCTTGAAGTCAACGTGGAAACTTGAGAATTGATATTGTTTGCTTTCCTAATACACATTTCTGGTCTGATTGTACATGACTCATGTAATCACATGTTGTAAGAAATAAAAAAATAACACACTACAATATTAAATTCATGCATTATATATCACCAGCAATACTTTTACAGCATTTATTTGCTTTCATTAAGGTTAAGATCGATATCGGAATTATATCATATTGACCGAAATTGAGAAATATATTGTGATATAAATTTTTGACATATCGTCCAGCCCTATGTTTAACCAAAGTTCTATTTTTATTAAGATTAGCTGTTATTAATAAAAATAATGTTAATAAATGGACATGTATTTATTTTAGTTTTAACTAAAATTCTAAGTAGTAATAGTAACTAACTAGCTTAACATTAATTAAATGGTATGCATTAAGATTTTTTTGAATTTCTATTTCTATTAATAATTACTGTAATCCATAATTTTTGTAAATAAACATTTGTTTTTTGTTTATAATTGCCTCACGTTTTTATTTACTTATTGATGTATTTATTTTCTTATTCATATCTGGTTGCTTATGTAACATATTGAACCTTACTGTAAAAGTGGCTTGAATTGTGAGTGTGGGTTATAATACAAGAAGTGGCATGTGAGGTGAATGTCCTGTCCCAGCGCAAGGCTTGGTGGTTTTGGGTATGTTCTCTACACTAACAGGGCTAACATTGCTGGAACTGATGTCATCCATTAAGCGATAATCACCTCCGGTCTAACCCCATCACAGCGCTTTCTAAAGAGGCCATACAAGGGCAGCCATGCGGTCACAGTCGAGCATTGACTGTTTGTATTCAAAACATAAGCAGATGATATGATAATTGTGATTGGTGCTCAGAGTCCTGTGGGTTTAAAAATGAGCCTTTTACTCTTAGTAAAGTACAGTTGTACAGTGATGGTGTCAGATGTTTATATCATGGTACTTTTAAAGTGCCCCTATTATGCCATTTAGAAAACTCCCTTTTCATGCAGTGTGTAATGTAGCTGTATGTGAATGGAAAGTTGCATAGTTGTAAAATTGAAAGTGCACTATAAATAAAGTTATTGTCTCCCATAAGAAAGAATAAACTCTGAACGGCCGAAACAAATTGTCAGTAATTGGTTAAAACAAAGCTGTACAACTCTCTTTTTTTTGTGTTCCCGTAATTTTGTTGATGACTGCTTCTATAATCTCTGGGAGTTCAATGTGGGAATCACAAGACACTTGCTCTTGAAAGATAGCTCAGTTCTTAGTTTCTTTGGACGAGCTGGCTGCACTGAATCACAAATTCTGTAAGCCGTAGACCAATCACAACAGACTGAGCCATCTGACCAATCAGAGCAGAGTAAGCTCACAGAAAGGAGGGGTTTCGAGAGAATGAATCTAAGAACTGCTTCAAACGAATCGCTGAAAAATAGTATTAAATGCATATTTAGAGTAAACTAAATACTTTTTTGAATTGCATTCATGTAAAGTTATTGTAGGAGATTCCCAAAACAATATTAGGAACCTTAAAAATTGCATAATGGGGCACTTTACTATATGCTGTAATATGAAATTTGTAGCATGAAAAGTAATTTTAAAGTATACCATGGTACTACAGTGTTTCCATGTCTGAAAGCAAAGTATCACCGCACCAAAAACATGATAACACCTTTGTATTTTTGTGTAAGTGTATTGTTGGATTGGTGTTGTTGGTGTGTTTGGCACACACAGTTTGGCTCGGCTCAAAGCAACTGCTGATCCGGCAGGGGGTCCAGACCCACGGGCTGTGTTTGTGTTTTTGTGTGTGTGTGTTGGGGGGTGTAGTGTGTGTAGATTTGGACACTGACCCGTAGTTTGTTTTTCTGTCGCCCTCATGGAGAGCTAGTAAACAGCTGGCCCTCAGGCTGAGTAAACCCAGAGAACGCTCCATCATCAGCTCAGTCGCTGTCTATACGCTCCCTGGGCATCAATGAAGCCTTACTGGCCCCAATATCTCCCTTATCTTCTGTGAAGGCTTTTAGAGATTTTTTCCCTTTGCAATTTCCCCCACAGTGCCAATTAAGATGGAACACAATTCAGCTACACTCAAGCCACTTTCATTATGCAGTTGCATCAAATCAGCACTGTGTAAATTGTCTAACTAGCGGCAGAAACCGTCCCGTCCTCTTCTCCCCTGCAGGCATGGGGTGTTTTGACGACGAGTGTGAGAGCTGAAAGGTGTGCGGTGGATCGGGTGACAGTCTTGGCTTCCTGGGTTGCCCCCGTGTAATGAGATCTGTCTGATGTTTGGGCTACTCTCTCTCTAGAGAGCTGTCTGCTTTAGACAGGGTCACACTGAGCGGCGTGACAGAGATGAGATTAACTGTGTTGCACACGATCAGGTTTCAAGCACTCAAATGCTGACTTTCTGTTTCTTTCTTTTTTGCCTTCTCTTTCTCTCTTTGTGTTGGCTATCCGATGATGATTAAGGGCGCTTTGTACATAAGCTGTTGAGACTTCCCATATCATGATTTTATGTAATTACCATAATTCTTAAGATAATTTTACTCCACCTGTGGTGCAAGACAAGAGATGGATGGATTTAATATATGTTATTTTTGGGCCAAACAATGGGAAACACTGTATTAAAATATATTATTTAAATAAATACATTCTGTATAAATAAATGTATTTATTTATTTAGGATTCGTACATCTATTCTTGGTTTATTTAGTTAGTAATATTTTTTATTGTTATTTATTTTTGTTATTTATAATTGTTTATTTATTAAATATAATATTGTGTATATTACTGTGGGCCAAACATATGAAGAAAATAACTAGCTAAGTAGTATCATAAACTATATTATGATATACATGTATAATCCAAATCTAAAAGTACTAATCCTGAATAGAAAAATCTAAATATATAAATGCAATTCAGCACTATGCATATATGTTTAGTTGTATGTCTCTATGTATATTTATATTTCTCAGACATAGTGGTATTTTAATAGATAGAAAAATACTGAAAAAATATATACAGTATATATATAAAATAAATCTGTTTTGTTATTTTGTATCTTTATTAAAGCTTATGGAAAGTTTTTAGAGGACAGTCTGTTGGCCGTGCACAGTTATTGTATAATCAAGGCCATGGAAGAGGACAAAGCCCAACAATTTCGTCTTAAAGAAAAAAAATAAAGACTGCTGGGATCATGTAACCGACAATGGCAGCCGGGAAAGCAACATGGCTTCAGCTGTAGAGCGCTTACGCTGCCTGCTATTGTTGCCTTGTGAGATGTAGAGGAAATTGTTTCTCCTTTCAGACCACAATGACTTCCCCCATGAAAGAATCATCATCGACTGTCAAGAGGAGGAAAACAATATATTTACTCTGCAGGCATCTGTTGTCTGTCTCTCTTCTGTATTTCCAGCATCCTCTTTGTACTCGGCTTTAGAAGGGATTTGGATTTTGCATCAGTACCACATCTGATATCAGATTTAAAGTAGACCGTGTGGGTTTGAACTGAAGAATTTAGTCATTTTCTCTGCTCCATGCCAATGCATATTCTCTCGTTCTTTCTCTTTTTCTTGAGCTCTTTTGCTCTTTTTACCCTGAAATGGGCCTCACGAGATCATTATAGGATGTGTTTGTAAATATTTCGACTCTCCTCTTGTTCATCATGTTCCACACAAGCTACAGAGAGTTAAACAGAAACGGCTTCACTGAATCTGAGAACAAAACAGCTGATTCGACGTATACACGCCAGCCACAAAGACCTAATAAAGAAACCATCAAATAGACAGTAAATGCAGCAGTTTTTTGTCTAACAGCTCCATTAATTTTTTAAGAGTCTTGAATAGTCTGTTTTCTATCCTCTTCCTTACTCAGTATGCTTTTTCTTGATTGTCGTTCCAAACCCATGTACACACATTTTTACAAATATCTTCATTTCTGTTTTGAAGAAGAAACTAAATCATACAGGTTTTGGATGAAATGAGGATGAGCAAATGATGACAGCATTTAAGTTTTCTAAGTGACATAACACTATAAGTCAAAAACCCTTCAGCCAACTAAGTCACATTCCTGATCCGATTGAATAGGGACTATAAGTCCCACAATGCACTTGAGCGAAAGAGACTGCATTGCCCTAACTGAATGCCACTGTATTTCTACCGAGGTTTTGGTTTTACACTATTGTGTCAGCATCTCAGACAGTGCAGAATCAGAACATTTTTGCTTTGCTCTGTGATTTATGGCGTCAGAATGCAGAACAAAATGTTTAGCTGCACCATCATGCTTTTCAACAGTCCCACAAGCCCATGTTAACTCAGTTATTTGATTGATGGCTGATGGTCTCTAAGCTGATCCGTATTTTTATTTTTATTTTTTTCGCACATGGGATGGCACATGTACATCTGTCTGTCTAAGTTGCCGACTGATTTGCTTCAACTTCTGCGCTGAGAATATATGTGTATAAAAGCATAAATCTTGTTCACAAATCCCTGGTTAGGCTGCATTTGGATAAGCTGCTTGTACTGAGCTTAGCCCCTTTGATTTGTCCTGAGCTCCATCTGAAATGGAGAAAACCTTAAATAAGCCCAACTTACCAACAGGACAAATAAATGCTTTCACATTTGATTCGATTGCTGCCAAGCCTGAGTTGTGCACCTGAAAGTTGTGGTGTTGAAAGCACCATATACAGAATGGCAGTGACAAATATTACTCTCTTTTTCTCAACTTTTCGGTTGTGAATGTGGGGATGGAGCTGAAGCACATCACTTTAATTTCAGACTCAATGTTTTCCACCACACTGACCCTTTTGTTTTCTGATGCCTGAAGCATCTTTCTCTTCAACCATGTGTGTGTGTGTGTGTTCTGCACTGTGGTGTCCCAGCGACCTGAGGCTACCCGCCGAGTTCTGTGGTCCTTTTATTACACCTCTTTCCTGTTCTTTCCCTCTTTGTCCAACTGTCCTATTGAATTTTTCTCTCCCCAACTGTTCTTCTATGCACTTTTGAATGTTAGCATACCGTTGCCACTACAGGCTTCAACTTTGCAATTAATGATTCTCCAGTCCGTCACATTATACGGCTTGGCTTCTTAATGTAAGCCACGAGGGGGGACCATATGGATGACGGCCAGACCCCATGCAGAGGGGCTCTGCAAAGCACTATTTTGAAGTCGTGGAAAGTTTATTTGTCTGAACTTGGCGGGAGCCTAATCCAGTGAGAAAAGCAAGGTCAGGATTTGGTGTCATTGTGGGTTAGTGATACTGTAAAGGTGAAGAGGGGGGTCAACGAGCTGTCTCTGGACCCCTCAAAACACCCGAACAGCTGAAGGAAACCTGCTGGCCTTCATATTAGAGATAGGAAAACAATGACTTTTGACAGGCCCTGTAATGTGAAAATAAGCCGAGGATCCAGTGTCTACCTCTCTGTCAGTCTCTTGGGTTACTTTAAGTCTATAGGACTGAACTTCTTTGATTGGATTTGTTTGTCGTTTATGTTCTCTTGTCAGAGTCAAGCAATATAGCTAAGCTTCCTTTACAACAAAGACATGAAACTGTATCCAAGTTATGACTTTATAAATAGGAAACAGAAGCTATTAGATGTGTTAGATGATCCTTGATGGCTATTGTAGAAGCGCCGAGTATAGTATCCTTCTATTCCAAACTGAAAATCCAATAGAAATGAATGTATTTTGGAAAACTGAGAGCAGATACTCTTGCAGTAGAGTTCTAAGTCAGCTAATTGAACATGTTCAAGTCTTCAGTGGAAATGATCCAAAAAAACTCTTTCCTCATTACATAGTACGAAAAGGCTTTGTCTTCCTTTTGTTTCTGGTTCGTTTTCTGTGAGACCTGAAATGTAGCTAAGTGTTTCGTGTTCGTGCAGGCTGGATTTCTTTGGGAATCCCTTGACAGCTTGAAACAGAAAATGCTGAGTTTTGAGTTCCTAAAATGGCCTGCGGCACTGTCCTCATACCCCAGCTAGCCAGCAGGGCTTGACATTTGCCACCTCATTAATGGGCTAATTAGCCTGATTTAGACTCAGACAAGTGTGAATCCATCCATTCGTCTATCCATAAGGGAATTTCATATTGGACATGAAGTGCAATTTATACCTCACATTTTTTTTTTCTTTTTTGGCTCACACCTCTTAGAACAATAGAAAAGTGCTTTCTGTAACTTCAGGATTGTTGAGTAAGTATTTCTCAAGCTTGTTTTTTCCAGTTTCCACCATTCAATCCCTATCCCAATCCTTTCCTGCATTCCCAGGCCTGCGCTCGGTCTCATTGTCTCTACCAACCTCCCTCCGCGGAAGTGTTTTTTTTTTTACATGCAATTGTTTCTCAGGTAATTATATTTTCATTTTCACACTTCCAATAAGTGGCTTTGCACTTACGGCTTCATTATGACAATTTTGGTTATTTATTTCCCTTGCCGTTAAGAGGCTGTTGATTTGCAGATGAGAGAGAGAGGAAGAGACAGAGAGGCCTCTTCAGACACCTGACATTTTGCTGCTCTTCATTAAAAAGCAGCGGCAAACAGTTGAGGTCTAATTAAGACATCAATTCAGGCAGGGTTATGAGCATTGTGCACTTTTTTCCGAGACACATCACAGCAAATCTCTTTAATTCCCCTCTTGACTGATGTGCGCTTAGTGGTTGTTCCAGTCACAAGAGTGTTTGCTTAGAAAGCATAGCTGTTGCTTTGACATGCAGGTGTGAATTACGTCAACTCCACAATTGTAATATACTGTAATGTAATGTAATGTAATGATATTATATCTGAAATAACCAAACTTATGATAAATATTATGTTACGAATCAGCTCCAGGGGGAAATATGAATAATCAATCATAACTGGTTATGAGTAATTATAAATATTTAGATCCGCTGTAAGTATTTACTTGACCTCTCAGACTCGAGAACGAGTCAATCGTTCGTTCGTTAACTACCTCGGCTCGGTGTTCATCTTCAGTTCTCTCTTCACAGCAGTTCAGTCAGTGTACTGTTTGAGTAAACGAATTACTCCGGGATATTGGTTTATTTTGACTCAGAGGGAGTGTCAGCCACATTAAAGTTAACAGCTTAAGTCATTTGTGGATTAATGCGTATTGGAGACGCAAACCGTTTAAAACGATTCAGTTCGATTTAATGAACTGGTTCAAAAAGATTCGGTTACATCGAATGATTCGTTCGCGAACCGGATATCACAAACTGCGTTGTTTTGAACTCTCTCACAACAGACACGGAAGAGAAGACAATGCTGAATAAAGTCGTAGTTTTTGCTATTTTTGGGCCAAAAGGTCTCACGGGGTTGGAACGACTTGAGGGTGAGTTGTTGATGACATAATTTTCATTTTTGGGTGAGCTATCCCTTTAAGCAGTAAAGAAAAAAGAAATAAAGACATGAAGCTATGGTACAATTTGATATTCAGCAGATCTACAGCCTGAAGGAAACATCAGTTTCTTAGTTCAGAAAGGTGCATATGATACTTAATGTATCAATTAATAAGACTAAGTTTGATACTTGCAAGTCTCGCCTGTTTGATAAAGAGACCTGATGCACTTTGGGGCTCTAGTTGAGTAGATGACACCAGTTTGAATCAGAGGATCTTAATGAATGAATAGTACCGAAGCCTGGCACAAGCTTAGTGTGGTTTTCAGAGTTCTTAGCTCAGCATCTTCTCCTGGAAATCCTGAATCTAAAAGAACCGCCCTGATCTGGTGATCAGTGATCTACATAGGGGGATGATGTCACACCCTCAGGATTTGAATGAGCCAATGGGGTATGGTACCTTTTGGAGGGAAGTTTTAGAACTTTTTGTCTTGAATATGAAATTAGATTGGGGGGGTTCAAGAGAAAAATCTTATAAAACTAATGTGTCGTATAGGCACCAACATAGTATAATATACACTCTCATTTAGATCATGAAAATACAAACTCATACATAACAAACGTCATATTGATGAGGTTATATTTACTAGTGATCCATCATAAGCACGTATAAAATATATACAATACACAAAACACAATATAAGAACAGTAACAGCATAAACAATGCCTTAAAGTATATGTGTATTAATTCAAAGAAAGATTTTTATATGGATTAATTAGAGAAGAGTTCATTTTATGTGCATTATGTGTCTGTTTTTAAGAGACTTGAGGTAAGAGTGGCTTAGCAATATTCTTGGGCGTCGTAAACCTAGTGTTATCAGAAAGTGTCCCTTTGGTTGCTAGGGAACCAGAGGCCTGTTCTGTCCATTTTGAGTTGATAGCTTCCTTTTGGGGGGAAGTGTCCATAGACCCTTTGGTTAGATGAGGAGGCGTTAGATATTATTTGTTAAATGTAACAAATAGTTGTATGTCTGATTGGTCCAAATGCTACAATTAGAATTATTGTAAAAAAAAAAAATATATATATATATATATTATATTTTTGCATGTTATTACATATTGCATCATTTTTCCAATAGGCAGTAGTTATTTTGAAATACTTTGACTGACGTGTTTGTAGCTGTTGCACCAGTCATGAAGGTGTTTGTTTAGGAGGCATAGCTGTGTGTTGCCTCCACTTGTCTGTCAGTCTTTTCACTTCTAGATATGCTTTTTTGATTGATAAATCCTAAAAGCACAGTTTGGCCATGTTTCCACAAGCGCCAATTATTCTGGGAATGTTTGAATACGCAGGAAACCTAGAAAACTTGTTTTATCATGAATTAGGCTGTTATTTAGGCTGGTAATAGATTCTTTTTTTTTTTGTTCTGCCCACTTCTTTGTGACTTGGGAAACTTGCTCCACTGGCCATCTACAAATCCACTGTTTGGTTTCTGGCCTGGTTGAACTTTGTTTCCCAGCTCCACAGTAAGCCTTCAGAATGATTCATTACTGCCGGTTTCCATGAGGACAGACCCGGAGGCTATGCTACGGCTTTACCTGTTTGTTGACGGTGCATGTAACAAGTAGACTTCTTGACAGTTAGGACTTTGTGTGTGCATGTAACCATGACTCACAAGGATGCCTGTACATGAGCGTGTTTTTTTGTCTTTTAACAAGACGCAGACAGACTTGTGGGTTCCCACAGGAAAGAGATTACTTACAGAATATCACAGCCCTCAAAGTCAACATCTGCAACAATTTGGACTGCTGTCTGTGTTAAAGCAATAGACCTGACTGCTCAAGCATCAGACAGACATGCCTCAGAGATTAAGCTGAGAAATCTCGTAAGGCTGCGTTCTCTTAAAGAGAATGTGCTAAAAGTGACCCATGAGGCCCTGAAATGAACTTGTTCAGAAACTAGTGCTGTATTATAGAGGAAGACGAAAAAAGATTATTATCTGTTTTACTCTGGATAATGTAAGTGTATTTTTTGTTGTAGTAGTTGCACAATAGTGGTTTGTTTTTATTAGAGATTTATTAGAGAATATAAAAATAAATTCTATTTTATATGAATATGTGTAATAATAAGTGTTATTATGTAATGATTAGTATTATTTATGACCACCAACCAGACCTTGCAATTTTTTTTTGTAATTAAAAATAATATATAATTTTAATTTATATTACATTTTTAGCATATAAATGAAATTATACATATTCAATATTATTATAAAACTGTGTAAATTATATAAAGTTTTATATCATTGCAATCTTAAACTGATTAAAATTCAAATTCAAATATATTATCAGTTATAATCTTATATTAAAAATGTAATTCATGTCTTTTATTGTTTGCATGGGTGCAACAAGATCAAGTCTGTACCAAAAATACTGAGTTGTGAAATTTAGTTGGTTTTCATCTTGGCTGTATTCTAAGCTTATAAAGAGTGCTTGCTCAGCTAAAGGGCTGTCAGACGGCCTCCTGGATGGGATTGTTCTCACAGCTGTAATTATGTGGTAAAGTGCTGTTTTTGTAAACTATCCCTCATTGTTGCTTCCCTGTCTGTTGCTCGTTCTTGCTGAAAAAGGAAGTTCACTCATGGCTGAAGTATGTATGGTCTGGCCGGCGGCAGAGTCCTCGAGAAAAGCCGTGACTCTCTCTCCCTCATATACAATATCAACTCTGCAGCCATAACTGAAGCCACAGGAGCTGCCGTTGAGATCTTGCAGCTGTCGGCCCTTTAAAATGTGGTTTTCTTTCCTGTCTTCATTATGCATAACACCCAGACTAGTAGGCGAGTATCTTTTAGCGATATAAACAAGAAAACAGTTGTGTTGAATGTTTTTTTTTTATATATATAGTATGCTGATAATAAACTGTAATATATGTTGTTAATCACTCAATTAAGCTATAGATAGAGTTGTGATTGCATGAGCAGTTTTTTTTTGTGCCTAGCTCACACTGGCACGTTGTTTCTGAGTAAATGGCGTTTCAATAGTCTTCCAGTCTCCACTGCTAATAACAGCTTTAGTCGTCCACTGAATGCATTTTTGTGGCATGTCAATTGTGGATTGTCTGCTGTTTTACAATTTGATTTGTTGTTGTTTTTGTGACCACACATGAACACACTCATTAGTGTTTCCTTTACTGCTATTTTGAATCTGTACAAAACCAGACAGAATCTATTTTTAACAATAAAATATAGTATAATAGTTAAAACAGAAGATTACAGATTAGAATACTGTGAAAAGTTTGTCTGATTCACAAAGAACTGTGACCAGTTTTTGTTAAAGAATCAATCAGTGTGACTGAATTTGTCAGAGAAGTGAATGAAAACACTGAGCATCTGACACACTGGCTGAATATTTATATGAAAATGATTATAATATGTTCCAAAAATAGTGTTGTAAGTACGTTTTGTTTAGGACAAAATACTGCGGGAAACTTTGACACACATACACACACTCCACACAAAATCACATCAGCCATGTGAGTCGAAGCCCCGGGGAGCTAGTCTGTGGGTGAAGTCTGATAAATTCATTTTGTTTTCTCTCGGCTGCAGCTGAGAGACAGAGAGATTGTCTGATGTGTCTGTCTCTGCCATGTCTTATGACTATGAGCTTATTAGCTATCATCACAGACATAGAGTTAGTAGTGTTTTTTAAAGACATTGTTGAATTTTTCATCTCATTGGATGACATGCTTACTAAGGGTGTTGCTTTTTTATTAATTACCATAAAAACTGCAAGGCTATAGAGTACTTTCAGGTTTGTTGTCTGCATTACAGTTGTTGGGAGAGGAGATGAAAATGAATAATTGAAATACAGATTAAATTGAATGCGTGTTTATTTTCAATAATTTAATCACTCTTTTCGGTCATGGCTAACAGGTGGATTACTCTGTTTTTCTGTTTTAGCATTCATTTGTGTCATATGTTGATTTTGTGTGCAGACTAGATTGAGCGGTCAGACGGTCTGCTCTGATTAATCACTGAGCAGTCAAGCGAAGCCAGAACGTTTGCAGTCCGTGTTTGTGTGACCAACTGATTTAATAGCTGCACAAACCGTGCGTTGTTTTGATCTCACATCAGTCAAAATGACTGCGTGCATTTGCACATATGCCATATGTTCATTTCCATATTAAATGTGTGTGCGGGAAGTAGGAAGAGACTTTGTAGGAAATAATGACATTGGTTCCGGCATTGGGATCAAAGGTCGGTGAGTTACTGTGAATTAGAGGATGGGAGATTGATCAGTTCAAATGATCGTTGATTGATACGAATGCTTTGCACGCACAGATAGATGGATACACACTTCCCCAGACAGACTCGGCAGTCATAGGCAATAATTCACTAGGCTGACTGCAAGCCAGCTGGACCCCAAAACTACCCAGTCTCATCCCTCTTTCTCCACCACAGGATGGGGGGCACAGCAGACCCCCCTTCCACCGCTTCACCCCTCCTTTTAGGCATGTGTCAGCTGCACCCGTTCCCCAGGCATCCCCGTGCCTCCAGGTCTGTCAGGGCATGCTCAGTTAATCTGCCCCCCTTTTTTTCTAGCCTCTTTGTCCATTCATTGGGGATTAGTGTTATTGAATTATGCTACAGCCCTGTCACTCTCCCTAGATCACAGTTTTACCCCCTCCTGCCGTCTCTGTAGGGGGCTATGCATGGGAGGGCATCTGTCCAGGGTCACGCCCCCAGACACACAGCTGAGGGTGAGAGGAAGTGCAGGCCCGTGAAGCATGACTTCCTCTACCTGGGATGAGTGCCATTGAGCACCAAAGAAGTGACAAGCTGCTCACTTGATGGATCCGGAGGATCGTTTGATTCCAACTTTAATGTTTAACACATCATGAGCAGGACAACATGGAATCTGTGCCTGTAGATTGGCGAGATGTCCGTCTTTCCATACGGCTAACTGCGCACATGAGTGTCTGAACCCATCATCTTGGTCGGTTTGTATCATAGCTCTCTACATGCTTTAGCAAAAGGCCTCTTAATTCCAGATCTTCATGAGCACCATCAGAAGATACAGGGCTATTTCATGTCCATTACCATCTTAGGAGCCACAGTATTTTTTTTAAATATAATGCAGCAAACAAACATACTAAAATTGCTCCACATCCACCTACATAACACCCCTCCACCCCCAGACGCCCCATTGCTCAGGCACAAGACTGAGGTCAAATGACACACAAATACACAATGTGCTTTATGCTTTTGTTGGTCTTCACGCCTCCTTTTGAGCCCTCTGCTCCACAGAGCAGCATCAACACTTCCTGTTTAAGAGCCCTCGGGACTGTGTGCTCACATGGACGCATTTTTTACTCTTTCTGGCTCTCCCAAACACAAACTCATTTACCTCATCAAAGCATAGTTTTGTGTATCCCCACTAAGACAGGCTGTTTTTGATGCCTCTTACATATGGAGCCCATTATTCAGGCTTTATTTATTCACACAAAAGGTGGGGGTCCAGCCAGCCATAACGTGAGGGAAAGACTGAGAGAGAAACAAAGGGAAAGATGAGCGAACTTTTTATATCCAGTGTCCAGAATGTTAGTCATTTGAACATAAAAAGAATGTAGAAAAGGTACTGGAAAACCCTGATAATGAGTAACTGTAACTTCACTAACCATGTATGGTGAAAATTATAGGTTTATCAAGGCAGTGCTATAATTGTCTGTGATACATTGTAAATATGATGGTTTTTGGAAGTAAAAAATATGAATTACCTTATAATTTAGAGTAAAATTATATATTTAACAACACAGTGCATGTGCATTACAGTAATACATTTCTTATGTATTTTTCTTTAGTCACACATAATTAATAAAACATTTGTTGTTTACTATGTTTAGTTTGTTTCGTTTCATTTAAGTAGTTCTGTTTATTATTTTTGTTTTGAGTACATTAGGTTTCTGTATGTTTTTTTATGTATTATTTTGGTTATCAGTATATTGGTCAATGACAAAAAACAATGTCTGGGATGATAAAAAGGACAGATATTTTTATAGCCAAACATTAAAATTTTTATATTAAAAGAAAAAAAGTAAAAGAAAAACCCATGTATCACAATATAAAGCAGGTTTAAGTAGTATTATATAGTTTATTTATTTTTACATTTCTATCAGCAAAAACCTTTTTTTTATCTTTTTCTCAATATTTTAAACAAAATAGCCCTGGGTTGTGAGAAAGGAAAAGAGGAAATGAGACGAGGAGAGGTTCAAAACACTTGACAGGACCAAGATCGTTTTGTAGTCAAAATAGTCTAGGTGTTAAGACCAATTTCTTCATATTCTAACCACCAAATAAAAGAGAGAAAGGAAGACAGGGACAGAAATTTTTAGAAAACACACAAGTTCAGTTACTGAAATTGACCAACAGGAAACCCGAGTGTTTCTGGCCTGAATCTGGACAAACACAGAGCCGACTGGACGGAGTCTGTGGTGAGAGGATAAAAGAGGGGAAGAATGAGTGAGGGAAGGAATTTGGTGTGTTCTTTCATTTTTGGCTCTTAGTTTTCCATATAAAGAGCGGGATTGTAACTCTACCTGTTCTCAGAGGAGATAAAAACGTCAAATCTCTTTAAGTATCTGAATTGTTTGTCATAGAGAGAATAAATGGAAATGTTTGCATATGCATTGTGTTTCTCAAAAGTTAATATAAAATCAGATTTCTTATAAAAATACTTCCAAGACCAAATTATTTGGTTGTGCTAAATTCAATAGTTTTTTTTTTTTATAATAAGTTACAAATAGCTTAACATTTTAGGTTTTCCAACCCCATTTAAGAAAGAAATAAGAACTAAAAATAACGTTTTGTAGAAATTTTATTACTTTTTTTTTTTTTTTTTTTACAAGAAAACGAGACAAAGGAATCCTTATTACAGTAAATTAAATTAAATGTATGCATTTAGCAGATGCTTTTATCCAAAGCGACTTACAGTGCATTCAGGCTATCAATTTTAACCTATCATGTGTTCCTGGGGAATCGAACCCCCAACCTTGCGCTAGCTTGCTTGCTTGCTAACGCAACGCTCTACCAGTTGAGCTACAGGAACACTACAGTACAATAGTGTATCTCAACAATCCTCAATCCTCTCACTTGTAGGATAGAATAGAAACATCTGAGAATTAAGGTTTGGCTAGTTCAGATAGAGAGGCAGCAAGACAGATGGAGACTGAGAGTCTGTCCTTTCCTGGCCATCTCGTTCAAACGACCATTTTTTATTGATTCCTGCTTTCATTTCTTTAGAATATTTAGCAACACAGAGACGTGGCCCAGCTCACCAAATATTAAACAGCCGACACGAAATGCAAAACATTAGCTTTCCATCTCATTATAACAAACGTCTGCCTCTCGCAAAAACAATAGTGCGCATTAAATCGACAGCAACTGGGTTTGATTTGCTGTTCGCGCAGTCGTGGACACAGTGTCTCGATCGGGCTGCCAGGGCCAGACGTTATCTCACAAAGGCAGTTTAGAGTGAGGAAATGCTTTATGGTGTAGGTAATGCAGCGCAACATCACTCCACAAAGACGGACAGGCAGACACAGACATCCAGCAGCTTCTCAGTGCCAGTCAGGACAAATCAACCCAACCCCTAGCGCAAAGACCTGCTCTTCAACTCTTACTCTCGGTAATAAATCATAATTGGAGAATATGACACATGTTATATGTTTTATTTTAAACAGATATTTGTGCATCCTGTCGACTAGAACATTAATTTTGAGTGTCTAAGCAGCTGTACCTGAATGGGATTTCAGTATTTTAAATGATTTGATTCACATTTGACCCACATTGGACAGCAAGCTGTCATTCTTTTCCATAATGAGGCTATCTGAGCGTGCCCTAGTGCCTATATAGCTCAACTTTCCTCCTGCCATTTGTGGCTTCTTCCTTGTAGATGAACGTTATCATGCCATGTTTCCGCATACAGTTAACACACTCAGATTAGATACAGACACACACACACACAGTGGTTGGGCACTGACCGGCAGTAATGACATTAATGGATCTGGCCTACATTCAGTGTCTTTCAGGCTTGTGTGCGTGTGTGTCTGGAGTGCACAGGATGTGCAGCCAGACGAAAGAAGGAAAAGTTTGATTTGCATACATAATAACTGAACCAAACCTCAAAACATGTGGCAGCTGAACAATAAAACGGATGTAAGATAACATGTTTTTCTCACAGAGCCAGACTTTTGACTATTGCCATCAAGTCTGGTCTACTTTGCAGTTTATTGCGGCCAAGATGCACCCACTTCTACAAGATTTCTGACTAACTTAACAGCTATTTTAAAATGTACTAATATTTCACAATGTTTTTACTGGAAATGTATGTCTACACACTTGCATACAGTATGTTTCTGGCCAGTCATAGCTCATGCATTTCCTTCCAATTTCACCTCTCACCTTCCTTTAGGCTCGTCTGTATAGGACGACCTTACAGATGATTCGAAAGAAACATTAATAAGTGGAAATATATATCAGCTTTCCTGTGTTTCTTAGGGAGGGTCATTTGTGAAAGTCAAGCCTCAAATCCCCCCCAGCCCTCGCCGCACCTCTGTTCTTATGATATATTGAACGGCGAGACAATAACACACATCTGGTTTCCACCTCTCTATGGTCCTGTCAACGTGATTTGCTGCAACCGGGGAGTGCTTAGAGCCAGCATGGCGTATAGTCGTCCACTGCTACCCCAGCCCCCCATATGTGTGCGTCTTCTGTATACGAGGGCACGGCAGCATGTCATTAAGGGGTGATGGAGGTGTACACTGATGACAGCAGGAAGCGAGGGACCTCAACTGAATTTATAGTTGGAGCCAGAGGAGAGCTTTGCTGTTATGCTCCCTCGTCTTTACCCACAATGCATAGAGGTTGATTTAGTGGTGGTCTTGTCTTTGTAACGAGACCTCCAGGTTTTGTTCAATTATTGATCTGCAAAGGGGGTATTAGGTGTGTGTGTATGTGTGTGCACTATCACTTATGATGCGGTTCGATGATGTGCTCTTTCTTCTCTGTTTAGGAAAATGAAAAAATCTCAATGATTCGTATGCATTATAAATAGATCAGTAGACTAGTTTATGTTTTTGTGGATTTTTTAAGCTATTTTAATTAATAATTTTATATTAATTATTATGTGGATATTTTAGCAACAACAACGTATTAATCTGATGTATATATATATATAATTTTATATTAATAAATATATATAGTTTTATATTAATAATGTTTTAATAATTTAATTACATTTTTACCCTAACATTTAAATTATATATTTTTATATTTTATTGTATGCATTTTTATATTTTATTTATTTATTTATTTATCTTAATACATTTTAACCTTATTTTATTCTTATATTACTAATCTTTTAACATTATAATTAAAACTACTGTATTTGTGGGGGGAGGGGCTAGCTTTTTATTGAATTTTAGCTTTATTTTTTTATTAATTTGCTCATGAATCTGACTACACTGGCAGCTGTAAGTTTTTGATTTACCAAAAAGAACATGCTTATAAGAGTGGATAGTTTGTGAATCTAAATATGTTTCTTTTGTGTGGCACTGAAAAGTCCAGAACTGACTGAATATTCCATTTTGAAAATCGATTATTTAACACAACATAATCTAGATAAATTAGTCCAGTGTCCCTCTAACGAATCCCCACACCTAACCTTTGTTTCTTCATTTCTGAAAGTGTGTCAGACATATGTTTGTGAACATATGTTGTGGAAGGCTGTCATACGTGCACGTGTGATCAATTAGCACAGCTCTCACAAGACTCCCCATAAATCTGTTCACAGGACGTATACACTGCGCAAAACGAGAATGGGTGCTAAATTGTGCATGATTTGAGAGGTTGCGTGTGCATATTCTCTACACGCGAGTGGGTCAGCGTTAGGGCTTACCGCTGTATTACCCCCTGTATCCCGCAGGACATGTTGTCATAGTTACTTTGATGGTGTCAGCCAATCCTGGGCTTTAGGATTGTGGCCTGCTTTGGTACGGCCATGAAAACAAGCATGCTCAGCAGGTCACATGGCCCTCATCGCAGACTACACAGGTCACGTGACCCTTATCGCTCTCTACGCCCAGGAGGGCCATCGAACGAGTGGTCAGTCCTGGGTGGACAGTAGAAAGCAGATATTGCTTTGAATGAAAACGGCGTATTTGAGGCGTGAGGGGCCAGATAAGCTACAGCAGGTCCGTAGGGAAAGCCGAACAGGTCATCTGATAAGCGTAACCCTGTCTCTCTCTCTCTCACACACACACACACACACACTCACACACAGCTTCCACACAAAAGTTTCCCCTCACACAAAGCTTCCAGCACAAACAAAGCTGTGCTTCGTCTCTCAACACTTTGTGAGTCATTTTCTCTATCTCCTATCCTCATTTCCGCTTTATTTACACACTTTATACCTCCATCTCTCTCTCTCTCTCTCTGTCATGTCTGTGTATAGATGTAGAATGGTGCTGTCGAGTGATTAGTATGAGCTTTAATCAAAACCCTTTATACAATTGCCTCGCAGGTGGACCAGAAGTTGATTTATTATCATCACAGCTTTCTCTTCCGCCGTCTATCCATCAGTTGAATTATGTAAAATTCACTTTAATCAAACTACTAAAGCAGTGCAAAATAAGTTAAATATGGTAAATTATCATGCAGCTTTCTACGATACTTGATTCTGATTGGGTTCTGTATGAATAGTCATTTTATTTTCATTTTATTTATCAAAAACATACAAATGACACTTCAAAGAGCATGCAAAATTATTGCTTTTGAGAAATAAGATAAAATAAGAGCTAAATCTGACCTACTGTGGTCCATTCTGGGGTTCCAACAATAATCGGGCATCTGTAAACATCTGGAGGTCCTGAGAGAGACTAATGGATGGCCATTGTGTTCTGCGCATCATGAGAAAGAAAAGGAAGAGCGGATAAGGTCCCTGGATATACTTGTGTTATATTGAGAGAGAGAAATAGACTGACCTTATCAAAGGACAAAGACTGAAAAAAACATCACTCTCAAGATGATAAAAGACAATGAAATACATTTGTGTAGAAACAAAAGGAAGAAGAATAATGCATTTAAAAAACACTATAGTAGAAATACACTGAATAAACAAGATATGCATGATATTTTTCTGGCTAATAAGGTGTAGCAGTGTAAGTATCAGTGAATGCTTTTTCTAATGAGTCTTTAATGAAGTTAGTATGAAGTTGATAAAGCAACAAACATCATCTAACAACCTTGGACATGTTGCATTTTTGCTGCATTGCATTGGTTGTGTCATTTAAGACTGAGACTACTCAGAGGATAAATGAGGGTTTGATTCTGACTGATCTGAATGAATACAGCACCCATCTCAGTTTCCTCAAGAGTCTGCTCTTAGTTCACTTTCACTGTACTCTTTTTTCACTTTGTCAAATAACTTGCAATGCAATATGATTGTTCTCTAGGGGAGAAACTTGAACGGTATCGCATTGCTTTTCCTTTTTCTGTTTTCCTTTCATACTGCAACTTTAGATTTAATTCACTTTCACTTGCAGCATTTAAATGATATGAGAGTGAGTCAGAGAGATGCATTATGCTCATACGAGTGGTTTGGCGATACGACAAAAGTTGCTCAGATAGAGTGTGCGTAATTATGCACCTATAGATACTAAATTCACTGCAGCAGTTCTGAACAGCTCAGCTGTCACTAATAACTGTGCTGTTACTCAAGGTCGGTTTGGTTTCTCTGATCAGTACTTTCTTTTTTTCAATGAATCCCGACTGAGATTTGAAATTTGTCTCACTCATTTGACAAGTGTTGATTGTAATGCCTTATGTTTATCTTGTAAAAGCTGTTGTATATTATTTTTATTATCTTAAAAAGCTACCTTTTATACTTTATAACTTAGAGAAGTATTACGTTTACAATTGAGTCTTGGTTTTCATTAGTGCCTACTCATTTGTTAGTGGTTTATTTTACCATTGCGTTTTTATGCTGTTTTGATGGTCCTTTTATGAGTCTTGCTGTTGTTGGGCAAATGAGAGGGGCTGTATAATTCATGTTTACATAATTTTTCTCCTCTGCACACAATTAATGGGAAACTCTAATTTTATAAAATATTCTCTGCTAGCTCTCCGGAGCAGAACACTGTTTTTCTCTGAAAAAGTATCGTAGCTTCTATGAATAAAGCCATTGAGAGTAAGGCAAAATCCATAAACAAAGGCTAAACAATATTCAATTTTTATCATGAGCAAAAATTCTTGTTAATCTCATAAGGTCTCTGAATTTAGGAGCCGCTGTCTTTAGTAGAAAAGGCACAACATCGTGTCTGTGAAACTCTCACAGAAAACCTCAGGAAAGGAATTCAACTGCAAAATAAATCTTAATGCAAAAGAGTTCAGGCCAATTAAGTGCAGAAAAACACTGTATAACCACTGGTTCAACATTAGTTTTACCTCAAACTCATTTTCAGTGAGCTCACTTGGATGCAATCCACTAGTCTGGCAGTGGTTCTGTCGTTTTAAGACTTCTCTAAATATAGCCGGCTGGCCGTAGCATGTTGGCATTCTTGGATAATTAGGGATATTTTTGATCATGTTTCACCACAACCCCTATTTATTCAGATCTGGTTTCTGTTTCCAGCAAGAACAAAGCTGACTCTAAGTTGTGTGGGTTTTAAACTTAGGTCAGGTAGTATCAAAGCGTTGACATTTTTAGGAAGTTGAAATGAAGCCCTCCGTGAAGTCCTTTTGTTCATCTCAATGGCAAACATTCATGTAAGTTAACTGGCCTAGCAATTTGTACTCATGTGACCGTAGGTGAAATACCTAACTAGTTTGTCCTCAGCTTAGATACTGGTAGTTTAATTGCGGTTGGATTATCCATAAAGGCTGATCAAATTGGGAAAGATATCTTGTCAATCAATATTATTTGTAATTTTTATTATTATTGTTTTATTTTATTTTTTTATGTGTATGAGGGGTACCATCTTTATTGGAAATCTGAGCAAGGCTTTAACCACATAGACATTAATATAAACCACCATAGACATTAATATATATTCAGAATAGTGGTTGATTTTATTTTAATGACACATTCTCTAACTTTTATTTGAGTATAACTTCCTTTTCGTGCTTTACTGAAGTGTCTTAATGAAAACCGTAAGCTAGAAGTTGGTGACAAAGTAATGGGCTAGTAAAGTTGGTTGGGAACAGCGAAAACTCATTAAAGAAACATTTGACATTATGAATTAAAGTCTTTTGTATGTGTAAATAACATAACCTATGAGTGCATACTGTATGTTTAGTTTATGATGTTAGGGCTTTTGTTGCATTATGAACTTCACATGGACTCTACAGTGTGTTAAACAGTTTATTTCTTTAGGGATATTTTACTGGAAAGAAGACAAAATTATTACGATTTTTTTTTATTATTATTACTTATTTAAATAGTTTTAATTAAATGAATTTTGATCCCTGCAAATAGTTCATCATAGTCATAGTCAACATCATAGTCAGAATGAAAGTGTCCACTCACTCCCGCTCTCTCGCTTTCTCTCGCTCTCTGAGAGGTTGAGATCTGCTTAAGTGCTAAAATGCATCTGGATGGAAAATGACACACGGGCCGAGCAGTCTGTTGCTGTAACACATGCGTTATGGGAGATAGTGTTGTACTACAGCAGTGAGAACAAAAGAGCCTGTTTTCCACTGATAGAAACCATCAGAAGACAGAGAGAGAGAGAGAGAGAGAAAGGGAGAGAGGGCTTGCTGACACCAGAATTCTTCAAGCTGACACAGGTGATGGATTAGATGTGTTAGCCAGGAGGACTGGGGCTCAGAAAAATCTCTCTAAGAGCAGAGAGAGAGAGAGAGAGAGAGAGAAATACTGCTCCATCCAGCGGACCTGAAATACCCCTCCACATCTCACCCCATATACAGGAAGAGAAAGAACTGACAGTCCTTATAGACTACTCCTGGTGCTTTATTGGTGGTTTTCTATCTATATCTCTGTCTGTCTGTCTGCTAGTCAGTCAGTCAATAAGCCAGTCAATCTGTCTTTCTGTCTGTCAGTCATTCAGTGAGTGAGTGAGTCAGTCAGTCTTTCTGTGTGTGTGTGTTTGTTTGTGTGTTTGTTTGTGTGTGTGTGTGTGTGTGTGTGTTCTTGTTTTTGTGACATATTAGGACACAACTCTGTATAATGACATGGGTATGACACAGGTATTACAAGGATAGGGTGACTTATGAGGACATAAACCATGTCCCCATTTTTTTAAACGCTTATAAATCATATAGAAATGAGTTTTTTTGAGAAAGTAAAAATGCACAAAGTTTCCTGTGAGGGTTAGGGTTAGGTGTAGAGCCATAGAATATACAGTTTGTACAGTATAAAAACCATTATGCCTATGGGATGTCCCCACTTTTTCACAAAAACAAACGAGTCAGTCTATTTTGTCTGTCATTCTGACTGTGCATAAATGGGCATATATCATTGGTGCATTTATAATTATAATACAGAATTCTATGAATAAATATGTATATGAAATATTGAATAACTTATGTTTATGTTATGGAAAGATAAAAAGAAAGCTTGCTAGGTTATAGAGCAGACTAGTGTGTCGAATGTGGGAAAAGTTGCGGGTCAGGTTGGCCTTATTTTGACAGTTAACCCTTTCAGTTAGCATTACCCTCTCGCTTGCTGGATAAGCGCTGACATTTGACCTGTGAGAGCAGACAATTTTGAGGAATCCCCTTTAGAGTAATTGGATTCAGTGTGTTCAGGTGGCTCAGTCCCGCTCTCTCTTTCTGTGTGACTCAACATACTGCATGAGCCTACACATTTCAAATGGATTACAGAAGATCTGAGATTGAAAACAGGACAGATTGCTCTGTCAGTCTGAGTTCTGTCTCGGACTCCCTCGTGCGCCCATGCACACACATTTAAACAAGGACATCCATTGTGCACGAGTCCCACAGCGATTGGAAATTATATTCTTGGGGTCTGTGCTTTATATTGCCTTTTATATGTAGTGGGAAAAAAAGAAAGAAAAATACATATGGGAATCACATTCAGATTTTTTCCCTGGTCCTCTTTCTGCTTTGAGCATTCATTCACTTAATGTGGTTTAGAGGTTATGGATAAAAATAGACAAGAGAGTAAATATTGTTGCTGAATATCTTCGAGCAGGTTTATGTTTCAGTGCTTTGTGTTGGAATTAAATTACCCTCATACTGTTCTTCTCTTATGCCTGCCCTCTCTGTCATGTAATTACTTTTAGAATATTGAATCGTGCTTTAATAATACTTTTAGAGGTAAACAGAGTTGTATTTCCCTCTGGATGTGGGAGGGTTGTTTGGATGTGAGCATTCCAAATGTTTGATTCGTATTCAGTACGTTTCTAGTACGAGAAGAGTTAGTTAACACGAATAATCTGAAATGGGATCTATTCAAAGCGATGTACCCTGAAGGTTCTTTCACTTTAATGGTATGAAGTGCTCATGCACAGTGTGGGAGCGAGTGTTTTGCAATATGTTATGTTAAACAGCGAGAGAATTTCAATGCGTGTCTGGTTTCTCTTCAAGCCCTTTTTGGTAGCAAGCTTATATTCTCACATCAAAAGCGTCCTCTTGGCATGAGCGTGTAGCTGGAAGCAACCGGCGGTCTCAGAAGTCCCTCATACAAATACAAAAACACACAAATACACATAAACAATATGTATAAAAGGACTACTCATATATACTGTAGAAGGCCAATGATTGAATATGCAAAATGAAATATTTTAAAGAAATAGAGAAAGAAACAGCAAAGCATGCATACATAGGATTATATATAGCATGCATGTATATATATATATATATATATATATATATATATATATATATATATATATATATATATATATATAAATATGTGACTGTTGGGTGTAGTTCTGCGTGGGCTCTGCTGTCAGAGAATCTCTGAATGAGAAAGACAGCTGCACTTATACTGCAGCCAAAAGGACGGCAGCCATCTATAATGTACATACGGGACCGAGAGAGGGAGAGAGAGAGAGAGAGAGAGAGAGAGAGCCAATAATGAAAAAAGTAATGAGCAAATGTTGCAGAAGCTTGTAAGGAGAAGACAAGCCTCTGAGAGACAGAACAATGATGAAAGGAAGAGACTCAAGCCAGGTGAACGACAGATCAGTGGTGCAGAGGAAGAGAAACTATAAGACAGAATCCATTTCCAAAGACATTCGGGGAAATTAAAGGATCAGTGTAGCTGAAGACATTGTATACCACTTAGAACAATGGGTCTGCCAATGATTGATTTAAAATAACTTTTTTGTGGGAATTTGTTTTTAGTGTATGTGTATATAATCATAAAAAAGCATGACAATAAATGTAAATAAATAAATAAAAAGTTATACAATTTCTTTTATATAATTGTTTTGTAATTGTTTTAACGGCTTATCACAGTGTGTATAGTATACAGTATCTAACAGGGGGGTCTCTGCTTCATTTCTGTATCCACCAAGTGATCCTTGGCCTTTACAGCTGTGCATCCCTCCATCACCTTTATAGATCCATCTACAGAACCTACTTGCAGTGTCCATGTTTGATTGCTTTATAGCCCCCTGTAGGACCAGTGAACACAACATTTAACTCTACAGCCATCATGTCAGAGCCACTTCCTGCCTGCAAATGAAGTGTGTTTTTCAAAGTGCCCTCTGTAGACTACTGGACACACAGTTCTCCGTGACATAAGGTCTCTGTGGTGTGCGCGGCAGGTCATATCAGGGTCACGCTCGGCTGAACAAGAGGAGGTGGGTCTTGTTGACTGGCTGACATGTTTTATGTATGAACACATTTACAAATACGGAGGGACGTCAGTGTGCTGTAAATGTCTGTGTAGTGGATTGGGAGTCTGCCGCTCACAGATGGTTTTTACATTCAGGGGAGTGGACTAATGCTTGAACAGGGCTTTAGTGTAGTGTGGACATGCTTTTTTTCCCCCTGCCTGTGCTTTGGGCCAGAATCGTGTTGAGAAAGACTGCCTTTGAACTCTGGATGGTTTAATTGTATGATCTTTGCTCTCCCGGGTTTCTGTTAGGCTCGTCCTCTATTGTAAAGCACTACTAGACAGACATATGACCTAGGACTGACCCTGATCAGAGACACACACTCCATGCAGGACAGCCGCAATGTGTCCTGGGTTTTTAATTATCTTTTGGGGTGTGTGAAAGCAGTGGGAGGAGACGCTTTAATGTGAAACCTGTGACTTCAGTTTGTATTTCATCTGATTTTATTGCTCTGAGATGACGTTTGACCTGATCAAAGCCCCTTAAGTCACCGTAATTCTGTTTAAAGTAATAAATAAAAATTTATAATAATCATAAATGATGTCAATTATTATAATACATTATTATGCATATAATATAATTATATATTATAATGCATGACATATATATATACTTCTGTATGTGGTATAGTGTATGTATATAAAAATGCATAAAAATAATAATAAAACATACAATAAATTATATTTTTTTTACATAATATACATAATTGTATAAAAAATATACAATACAATAATTATGCAATATTACATTTTACAATATATGTAGTTATATTACATTATGTAAAATAGTTTTTATAAAATAATGTATTATTTTAATTAAATTTATTGTAGAATATAATATTATCCTATATATATATATGTGTGTGTGTGTGTGTGTGTGTGTGTGTGTGTGTGTGTGTGTGTGTGTGTGTGTGTGTGCGTGCGTGTGTATGTATATATAATATGTAAGACATTGTAAAACGATTACAATTCTTCTCATGAATTCTTCTCCTTCTTTCTCTGTCAGATTCGAGTTGATGGTCCTCCTCAAGGTGGCGTCCAGTATGAAACTCTGCCGGTCATCAAAGATGGAAGCCCTATTCTTAGAGACATGGCCTTCTCCCTGGACAACAGCTACATCTACGTCATGTCGGAGAGACAGGTCTGAATATATACATGTATATGCTTTCTCCTCTCGTCGTCTCTTCTTTTTACCATCCATAACAGCTGTAGGACAGAGAGAACGTGACAGCATCCTCTAATGAAAGAGAGCAAGGGGAAGAGAGTAGAGTAGCTGTGTCAGAGAAGGAGAGAGTGATGGAGGGACAGCTGAAGGAGGAGAGATGGAGTGAGAACAAGGTCACTCTCTCTTGACAGCATAATGAAGAGAGAGAGAGAGATGGAGAGAGAACCTGCTCATATTATATCAATACACGCAATGCTTCCCATGGGACACGTTGCAGACCAGAGGTGGGCGGTATGAGTCATTTTATATCACAGTAACCCTATACATCACAGTATTATGGAAACCCCACTTTTGCCAACTTTAGTTCTTATAATTGCAGCTTTAAATCTCACAATATGACTTGAATTTCTTGTTATTATGGCTAAAGTTCTTGTTTTTGCAACTATATTTAGGAAAGTTTGACTTTTGATCTCACAATGTGACTTCAAATATCAGAGTGTGGCATTATTTCATATTTTAAAATTAATCTTGCAATTACCTTTTTTTTTCCGAGGGCGTAAATAGATTGTAGTTTCATAAGTTGTAGTTATTTTTACTGGAAATTCATAAAAACATTTTTTTAACATATCTTACGACATAAAGTAGTAATTGTGCATATATTACAAAAATGATTTTAATGATTATTAGAATAATTTCTTTATTATATGTTATAAAGATATTTTCTAATAAAATGAAATTATGTTTAATGTAAATACTATTTTAATATTTTGTTGCTTTTTTAAATTGCTCTATGGATATTCTGCTCAGCACAGAAAAAACGCTTACAGTTGAAACATTTCTTACTCTGAACAATACACTGCCCAATCCTATGTTAGACTATGAAACAAAGTGAAAGAAAAGAAAAAAAAGAGAGAGAGCCTCCTAAAAGGAAGAGAAAGAGAAAACATTGTCTCTGCTTAGAGATGGATGACCAGGCTGGTTGCTTACATCTCCAAGCTTTTTTTAGCATCCGCTCTAGAGGGCTGATGTCCCCTGTGGGGTAACGCGTGGGTATTGGGATGGGGTTGGGTGTGGCAGGAGGGAAGGGCCGGTAATGAGTGCGGTGGTTTGATGCACAGTGAGCTGACAGGTTCACATCATACCAATACATGTGTGTCCCGCTGGGTCAGCCCCGCTGGGCACCACGTGAAGTGGCACATGAGAGAAAAAGGAGGAGAAAGAGAAGAAGACTTGTTGAGTCAGCGCATTGTGTCTATACACACATCCTGTCAACCTCACCAGGGATGTAGAAGTGAGCTCAGCATTGGATCAACTTTGTGACTTAGGAACCAGGCCTTCACATCAAACAGACCTGGTGACAATGAATTAACAGAGGGGACATAGACTTACAAAGATTCTGCTTTTTCTCTTTCTTTTGCACTCATACACTGTAATATAGCACTATTATATTATATTATATTTTGGAATGGGAATCATCATATTTGGGGGGTGTTTGGCATCATAAAGTTTGAAAACCTTTGTTTTCTCATGGCACTGTAGAAAACAAATATAGCAGCTGGCATTAGACTTTAAAACCATTCGAGTGTGTGTGTGCATGCGTATTCCTGTGAATCTCTTCACTAGCATTTAACAGTCTTTAACAAAAAGTATTCACCCAAACCTTAAAGGATTTGTCCTTCTCACCCAGTAATCCCATCATAAAAGAGCTATCAGAATGTTCCATCTTCTCTCCACCCAATTCTGTTCTGTTTTAAGTGTTTCAGGTGATTAATTCAATATTACAGCTTATTAATCGGCCGTGTTAAGAGTCTGACTCTTTCGGTCTGACTTGGGCTGAATTGCTCTCAGAGGTATTTCTCTTCATGATGGCCATCGTATCTTCTTTGAGTAGCGTTAATATTCAGGATGTAGGTGTGAGACGTTCACTTGTTGGGATGAGTGGAACAAAAAATACTGCTAAAGACAAGGCTTCCGTCACCCCAGCGCACCTCTGTTTAAGGAGTCAGTTGGCGTAGTCAAGCTTCACACTTCACAGAGCAGCAGGATTGCTATTCACCTTTCAGCACAAGCTCTTATGCTAGCAGGAAACAGAGTCGGAGTGGAGGATTGGGTGTAATGGAGCCAAAATGGCCCAACTTGACCATAATACGTAATATTTTACATGACTGAAATATTAATCGTTTTTAAAATATGTAAAAATGCATTCAAGGTGGAACTTAATCACAGTAAAAATGTCTTAAATGTAAAAAAAGATAGAAATGACTGATACTGAATGACTGAACAATTTAATAAAATGTTTTAATAGTTTGACTAAATAATATAACATTATATAATAATTTATATAGCTAAAACTGTGACCAATAATTTTATTGATGCCCAAAAAGCCATATTTTCATATTATGGGCAATAAGCATTAAATGGCCAGAGAATCTTTACTAATTTGTAAAATACATAAATAAAATTCACAACTTTGTAATGTACAGTATGACATAAAGAATATATTTTATAAACATATAGATATAGATATATAGATACACAGTATATTGTACAATCGTCCATATATAGAGTATTATTATCACTTTTCACTTTGCCATGATTCAGTCAGTCTGTTAATGGATCAAATCAAGTCCCTTCCTGTGTTCCCTCTTATTATTCTTAAATATGTAAATGTATCGTGTTATGGAACTCAGATGTGTTGCAAATGTTGTTTTATGTTGTCATATCAAGGGTTATAAGGTCCATGGTCATTTGCTATCTTTGAGCGTATGAGTGTGGTTGATGTGAAGAGTACTGTACAGATGGATGTGTGGGTACAAATTTACATACATGCACACATGCATCACACAGCGATGGATTTGCAGTTAGTATTCAAGCACGCTCAAACCAGCATGTAATCTTGCTTTATGCAGAGACACATGCACAAACACACTCCATTTTTACCCACAACTGCTTCACGCTACCTCTTTTCCCATTCTGCATCTATAATTATTTTCTATGATGCCGTATATTGTGTGGATCCTCAAAGACTTGCATAAATACAGCTCGTTCCAAATGCATAGCCTTCCCTCACTTGAACACAAATAGATTTCAAACAGATTGCCTCACATTGACATAAAGAGAAATACACTCATAGACTTCAGGGCTCATTGTTTCAGTCTACATGTGTGAATGCTATGTAAATGGTCCATAGTTATTGGTTAGAGCAACACAGTGGAACTGAAAGACAAATGAGCTCCAGACAAGATGTGTCCACGACCAGAGCAGTCAGAAAACACAGGTTATGTTAGCCGTGTTTAGCCAATGTCTGTGAATGGCTTGAAAGAAAGAGCGTTCAGAGCAGAACAGGAGCGTCTGCAGTCTCAGATCACGCAGGCGGTGAGATGGTGTCCTTTCGGTGGTAATTCATAGTCTTGTGATAAAGTGCTTTGGCTGTTTGGCTGGGGAAGAGAGCCAGAGGCTAACAGCTATGAAAGGTCAGAGCTGTTTCAGCTGATAACAGCTTTACACAGACAGAGGGAGAGAGCGGCGGGCGAGGGAAACAAAAAGGGAGTCGTTGAAAGAGACATGGAGACTTAGCGATGTCATGCACATTTACAAAATGTGTGTCAAAGACTGCTTCAAAAATATCTCATCTAGGTTTTACATTCCAGCCGACTGCAAACAGTCTTTACTTGTCACCTCTCTTCCAGACGGATGGCACATGAGTGGGGGTCTCTGTGAGCTGCGTAGACAGCATCCTAACAAGAATAGAAACTGATGAAAGGACTGAACTGCTGCACTTACAGTATAGGCCACCTGTCAATCGTTTTATCTATCATTCTGTTGTCCAAGCTATCTGTATATCTATCTATCTTAAAATAACAATTACTCAGTATTTATATTATTGGATTTAATAGTAGCATTAATGATTTTGAATTGCTATATCACGTTTTTCTTGATTAAAAAATCTGTGAAAATTATTGATACTAGTACAAATTGCATGTTGACATATTTCTTTGTATATTTATTGTACAGTATATATAGATGGATGGATTATGGATGGATGGGGAAATTGATAGACTGATTATATCTGACTTTGTGTAATGTAGTATAATATTGTAGTTTTTTTGTTTTTTTACAATGTATTTTATATATATTAAAATTATGGGCCCCAGGAAGACTAGCAACCACATTGTGGAAGCTAATGGGGACCCAAATAAATAAACAAAATAAACAAATATATTGCATAGTACTATTATATAATATAAATATTACTATGTGCATAGTATATACACTTATTTGATAAAGTTGTACATTTTATTCATATTGTTCAGTATTGAAGAAAATATATAAATATATATAAATATATAAAATATATTCGCCTTTTTAGATGAACTTGTGGCATGAGCTCACTAGGATGTGGAACAGAGCTTTGTGTGTCATCTGTGCGACCTCACACAGTCAAATGAAGCCTGAGCACTTGGGACAAAGCCACACCTGCTGTCATATGCAAATCCAGCACATGTAACCAACTCCGCTCGTTCTCATTGAAGCGTGTAAACCAAACCCTAATGCAAACTGTGAGGAGGAAAGACATATTGCCTAGCAGGTTTGTTCGACTCACCCTTTTGCATATTGGCACACAAAACTCCTTTGGACTTTTGGACAAAGACTTTTTGGTGTGGTGAGACTCTAGGTGATGTTCAGTGCTTTCAGATTTCTGTTTCTGATGTAAACAGATCTCTAAACAGCACATTTTGCTCTAAATTTAATTGAAAGGTCTGATGCAGATAAGTAAAATGCCACAACAATGTGCCAATTATTGTTAAATCAGGCTGGAGAGGGCTTCAGAATAGATTGTAAGTGTTTTGATTGGTCGTTTAATCAGTTGCACAATACACATTAGTGCACATTAGTGGCGAGCGATTCACATTGAATCATTTATTCATTTAATTATCAGTGCAGTTAAGACCATAGGTCAAAATCGCCAAGCACCCGTTGACACCACTGAAACCATAGCTTCAAATACACATTATATGATGTGAACATGTCTGTTGAGATATTTTTATTTTCGAAACATGTGTTATAAGTCATCAGTGGCATCCAAATGAGAGGAAAAGCTTTGCACGGTAGTTTGATTTCATGAGTTGGCCTTAAAAACCCAGCTCAAGATTTGACATCATCTATCCCACACCAACTATTAAGAGTGGCGTGAAATTTCCATCAGCGTGACTAACGTAGAGAAGCATGTGAATGAAGTGTCGAGTTTAACAACCAGACCCGATTTTTTGCATATGCTGCTGTCATTCATATAGCGAGAAACGTTTAGGTTGAACTTGAGAATCCAAGATCTGCTTCTTACTCTTGAACCCTTCTCTCGCTTCCCCAACCAGCTCATAAAAGCAATGTATCCGAGATCATCAACCAAATAAACGAGCCTCCGTATTTCTACCCTGGCAATTTCACTCCCAAGTGCTCAGCTGTGAAATTTAAAATCAATGCATGACTTCCCTTTTCCCCATCTTGAAGAACCAGATTATTTGCTCTGTGTCTTTGCAATAGCCTTAGCCTCCTTTGGCACACACACATTATGTACCTTGATATGCATGTATTTACCATTTTGATCTTTCATTCACAAACACACACACACACACACACACACAGGGACATTCTGGGCCTGCGTTACCTTTGTCTGGGAAATGTAGGAAATGAACTGTGTGGTTATCAAACGCAGGGAAATGGGATTTTTCACCCGGAGTGAAATTGTTTAGAGTCTCTCCCCTCTCTTCAACAGTCCATTACAGCCAGCTCCTAAAATAACACTCTCCTTCCATTATCCAGCTGAAGATCGTCGACTCAGAAATCACACTGGCCTAAGCAAAATTAGAGCCGTTGCAAATGGAGGCATTTGTAATTGTATTTTATGTATCTCTTTTTTTAGGGAGTAGTTTGAGCATCCCTCATTTATGGCATATAGTTCTTAAAAAATTGATCATTCTAATGTCCAATTATGTTTTTTTTTTAACTTTTTTTGTATAGCATGAATTCATTCAAATCACTAGCTTTAATTAAACACACAGAAATATACAAATATTCAAATGTCAACTAAGTGAAGTCCTGTCTGCACAGATAGTGCCCTCCAGAAATCATATACAGCCTATGATTTACGCTCGGTGCCTTTGGAGTCTTTTGTTTCTCTTTGTTTGGTTCGATCTGCCCCTCGTACTGCATGCAGATTGAGTTGGCCAACAGCCACTGGCTTTTCTGTGTGTGTGGCGTTCTGTAAATGTGTGTCTGGATGTCAGCGTTTGGGTGACTGTAGCATGGTTAGGGGGATGGGGGTGTATATGATGAAAGGGCTAACAGGAAATCAACAGAGCAGAGGATGTGATAAATGAGAAGAAAGCAGCATTAATATTCACTTAACAGAGATATGCGCACTCAGCTCTTGATTCTCATACACAATCTGCAGGAAGAGGCCTGGAATTCTGCTTTGCTGTAGTCTGTACAGCAAGCTAGACTAACAATGAGCTAAACTGAGGAATTGTGCCCAAAGTTCAGACTTATTATAAAATAAAAAAGTGCCTTCTCAGCCTCAGATGCCCCCTAGCATTTCTTTGACCCCTGGCCACCCTGTGAAAGTGCAGCTGCTCTTGCTAAAAAACGGGAACAAGGAGAGTGTCTTAACCAGCGACCTCCATCTCCCCTCTATCCACCAATCACTGTCATTCATGCTGCCCTGGACAAAGACTTAGATTAACTGTAGCTGCCATGGTAATTGACAGGAAAGAATGAAAATGTTCTTTTTTAAGCATAACAAATGAGTAATGAAATCCATTGTATTCATGAGAAATTGGACATGTCCAAGCTTATCCAAAGTAGGTATCGCCTATCTCTGCTTTTACGACTGCCTGACATCTGCAGGCCATTAAATGAACAGTGATGAGCTGCTAGCATGTGCATTTTGCTTTTGTCAATCATTCTTCTTGATTAGCTATCACAGCTTGCTAGTATACTATCTTTCTAGCATAACAATATTTACGGTGGCTGAGAGAGCTTAACGCACTGCAACTTCAAAAAAAAAAAAAGCAAATAGAAAAAGGACCAGCAAATCAAGAAAACATCTTCATCAGTTTGACAGCAGGTGCTGCAATTGCTCACAATGCAAACAAAAAAAGAAACGCGCAACAACCAATTTAAGAATTTTATTTGCAGCGCGTTTCTTTGATTGTGTCGTGAGTATTTGCAGCGCATTTGTTGTCAAATTGATGAAGTTGTTTTCTAAATTTGCAGGTGTTTTTTTCTATTTGCATTGTGTTTCGTTATTTTGTTGTGTTGTGAGCATTTGTAATGCCTGTGTTGTCAAATAGATGAATTTGTTTTCTTAATGTGCAGGTGTTTTTTTTCTATTTGCAGCGAGTTGAGCTTGTTATTGTTATAGTATGCTTGTTATTTCAGATTTTTAGGGAGTTGCTGCTTGCACGATACAAAGTATAGGTGGGGGGAATCAATACCTATGATAAGGTGCACGTTTGAGTGTCAACGTGATGGCTCCACTTGCTATTGATAGAGGGACAGATCAGGATAAATGCTCCTGTCGATACATCCCGCGTCCAACATTATTGATGAAGCTATTTAGCAGACTCATTCAGCGAAAGCCGGTTCCAATCTCACACTCTCTCCGGACACCTAAAGGCTTTACGCCTGAATGCTGCGTATATTGCGGTCTTCGGGTCAGCAGCTAACCTGGTGCGGTGTATCAAACTGCCAGGGTCACCCTAAAGGTCAGTTGTATATGGCCTCCATTGCAATTCGCCCTTACAGAAACACCTTTGAGACTAGAAGGAACCCTTGGGGAGGAGCACAAAGTGCATCTTTTCCTCTCACATTATTGCATCGCTAATTGACTTAAGCAAGGATTTGCACTAATCAGGTTTGGTGCACAGGAACCATTGGCCAGTCCTGTCCTCGTTATTTGATAGCAAAACTCTTGTCAGCCGCCATCAAGGGTTTAATTAAAAAATGCATCGCCTTGAAGGTGCTTTCTCTTGCCCTTCGTCCCTCCTCCTTTCTGCCCCCAGCAGCAGCTGTGCTGTCAATAAATAATTTGCTCTGCAGCCCGATGGACTACCGGTGGTTTTTGTTCAACCGAGAATTTGGACTCTTAAGGTGAAAGGTCTTTGTTCTTGTTAGTAAACAACCTGGTTGAACCCTAGCTGCCTCTGACCCATCAGGCTAGCCCTAGATTTAGTAGAGCATACAGAGGCAAGCCAGTGTCACGGATGCTTGTTATTAGTTGAGGGCAGGTGCTAGCAGGACTGGTTGTACCTGTTGAATGCTCGTAGCTGTCTCAAGGGCCTCTAGGGGGCTTTCAGTGTGGTGTTGATTTAATAGTCTCAAATGAGGTGGTGGAGACCTGAGATCTGCTTGCGTGGCTTGTTGGGTGCCTTGTTAAGAGAGCGGTTGCTCTGTGGGGGTGCAGGATAACACGGCTAATAAGCAAAGCCATAGTTGAGTGTGGCAGAGGTAAGAGGGTACATTCGACTTTGCAATCTTTTTGTTGTGCATCAGTCTCGAGTCGGACCACCCAATGAGAAATGTCGATAGTGTAAAACGGCTTGATAAGCATTAGCGGTGATAAGTGGCTGAACACGTTCCCTGCAGCTTTGTGGAAAAACATGGTCCAAAAAGAATCCTAGAAAGTTCAGATGATCTTTGAAACAGCAACCTTAATGATGGAATAAGATTAAAGCAAAGGGTTTTGACTCTTAGTATCTCAGAAGTGTATAATTTATTATTACCTCGAAGAGATTTTAGGAGAAGTAATCTGAGACAGATGCAAATCAGTGATAATGAGTTTTGTCTTGTCAGAATAATCTGTTGCTCAGAGATTTTTTTTTAATACATTTTCGAGAAATAAATCATCCTAGACCTAAAAAATGTAAAAATGTATTTCTCTGAAGGAACTTTGGGAAAGACCAGCTTGTTATTTTCCCCTCCAGTCAACTTACACAGTTGAGTACGGGAACTTTTCTGCAACTTTCAAGCGACTGCGTTGTTGTCTCAGGGATCAGACGTGAGGATGCCAAGATAATACCATCTGCAATTAAAATGTTCTAGCATATCAACAGTCATTCTAGCTGTCAACGCGTGACTGCATAATGTTGTAGCTTTAGTGCGCACTCCACCACACCCAGGGTCTCCTTGGAATCTGTCACATCACTAATAGCTTCAGTCTCCTAATTGCAGGCTTTAATTGCAATAATTATTTACAAGCCTAATTAAACAAAAAGGAGTCTCATTGAGAAGTGACTTTCAAGTATTCACGCTCGGTTCTGTCAAGAAATGCTGCTAGCATGTTATCATTAGCGCTAGCTGTCTATTTGACGAAGGCAGTGTGTTTCTCTCTCTGTCTAAGAGACAGAACATGCAGATATGATATTGTTCCCTGCCGGCGTGGCGGAAAATGACAACTGTAACCTTCTCTAAATATCTCAAGGCATCTTTTTTCCTGAGGGATGCGGGGCAAACTGAAGACACAGTTCCATTAGTTGATGCTTTTATAGCTAGTTTTATTGTTTAGATGTAGGCTTTTGTAGGGTTTTATGAAGGTTTATTGATGGTAAGATTTATTTGCATGCAACTTTTGGATATTTTAGAAGATAGAGAAGAATATGAGTGTAATGTCTCTGTATGCTCCTCATTGTTTTGCTAATTATCATAGTGTAATCAAAAGTACCAATGAATTAGAAAATGTGAAGCAATCAGAAAGTGTTGGGATTTATTCTATTTTCTCAAGCTTTGTTTACATTGTACAAATTTACTATATATCTATATGCTAATTGTTGATTTATGTGCAACTATTGCCGTATTTTAGAAGATAACATAAAAATCATGACCAATTTCTTTGTACATCCCTCTTTGTTTCGATAAAACATTGCTAGTAAATTTGTTGACGGCTACCAACGATTGTTAGCATTTTTGCGAACTCATAATGGACTCCTATTACAGAAGCTGTTGACTTCACCAGTTCCATCTCTCTTTCAAAACAGGTTCTTTGCATTTCCATCCTCATTTGGCTTGACCTGGTGACTGGCAGCGATTCCGAGATACTTCTCATTAATCGAGTCCAAGCTTTTTAAAGCCTTGGCTTCATAGATACCGGAATAACAAAACCCCTGTCCTTCTTTTATCGATTACATCTGCCCGAATTTGAGTGGAGTCTCAGGCTGTGCCAGCCCATAATGGAGATGAGTGTACCTCTCCCACTGTGTCTTCGTGCTTCCAGACAGATCCTGTCAATGTATCCCTGTTGAATGTCGCAGTGGCCCCAGCTCTCCTACTCTTGTTTTGTGGTGAGAGACTGTAAATAAAGCCCCCTGTAGATCAAGCGCTCCCCCTGAGCACCTCTGCAGATTTAGCTGCCGGTCTGGGCTAGTCCGGGGTGAAGCCCACCCCCGCCTGCCATCCCACCAAAGCGGTCCCTGCCAGAGCTGCATATGCTCTTTGTCTGGGTTGCTAATGGCTCAGATGCAACTGTAAACACCCTGCACGGCGTGAGGTGATTGTTTTCCTTGGTTACACAGCGGTAGTGGCAGGTTCTGCCTTTATAGGGTACCGCATGTGCCGGAAGGGCGGCTCTACTGTTTGTCCAACTTCGGCATTGCTGGCCAACAGTGAAAAGAATCAGTCTTGCAGCTCTGCATCTGTCCTCCTGCGAAGATCATTTTGAGAGAGCTGTCAGTACTAGCCGTACCGATGGATGCATCTTGTGCACTTTGTGTTTGTGTCATTTACTCAAGGGACACACTCTTGTGACATACGCTCGGTTTCTTCTGAGCTAATGCCACCACACACCTCCTGTACCGACCTTTGATATGTTAATAATACTTGTATCCTCCTGGACTCACTTTAATAAGGCTGGGTTTCGCATCGTCAGGTTTCCCATCTCCGCTCCATGACCTGCTCTCTAGAGTTAGTTGTGTAGGTTATTGACAGAAAGCACTGTCTTCAGTTATATCTGTTTAGTGTGTGTGATGCACCGTGCATTAGCATCATGCTTATAATACTAATGCGTATGTTGCCTCCGCTGGGTGAGTCATGGATGTCAGTCTCTAGTAGCAAACCGGGAGCAAACAGGGAGCAGGAAGCAAACCAGTGGGTGATACACGCCAGAGATAGTGATGAATGTTGGGAAGGAAATATAAAGCACTGAATGAAGATTGCCCCAGACCTGGAAGGATTTTGAAGCTTTTGAAGTATCATTTTTCATTGCAGGTGTGCACCAGGCCATAAGACTAGTTTAGAGTGGTTAGTATCTTTTGGGCCTAGATTGCCCTTTATAATTCAGATCCTGGGATGGTGTTTAAGGTCCTGGGCCCTCCACATTTCTCCATATTGTTGTCTATAATAATAATTATAGTAATAATAAATTACATTTGTTTATAGTGTATTATTAATAATTAATAATAATGATATTTGCTCTCTTCTTATTATGGTTATTATTATTGTTAATATTATTATTGGTATATTTTGTAATAATTGTTTTTATTTAATAATAATAAGAAGAATATATTTTTAAAAATGAAAAAAAAAATGAATAGAACATGATTATTTGTGTGATGTTGAATATTATTTATTTATTTAAAGTGTATATATTTTTTGTTTTGTTTTCTTACTTTGTTTTTGCATCTCAAAACAATCAAAAATCAGAATGAAAATGTTAACTAACATTTCGCTGATGAGATTACCATTGATTGTGGCGGACAAAAATGTAGAAGTTTTAATACAACACAATAGCAATAACAATAAGTCTAGCACAATTTAGCAGGGTTTATGAGCAGGACACAAAAACACATTTCCAGTGGAGAAAGAAAAATAAGATGCAGTTTTCCTTCTAAAATAATTTAACTTTTAAATGATGTTTAGATATCTTTATTGTAAAAAATAAAATAATAATAATGGGTAAGTTACTTGTTGCTTTTTTAAAATACTAGTTTTTATACTTTTACATTTTGTTTATACTAAATCTTGAATATTTAGTGATATTTTTGATTGGCACCAAAATAATTGAATGAGATTTGTCTCTGAAGTTTGTTTTGAATGAACAGGCATAGTGAATGACAGGTCTTAAGAAACTAACACAAGCAAACTGTATGCTAAAACCATAAGATAAAGAAATACATTTCGTATTAGCTTTAAGCCAGAAGCTCAAATAAGCTTAAGGTGATTGGTGCAGATCCATCCAGTCAAATAAAAATGAGCCACATTTGCCTCTCGCTGTGCTGGCTGGATGTACAAAATGAGACCCAAAGACAGCCGAGGCTCATTACCGGAATATTTCCATGACTTCCTCTTCGACAGTGTCACCGAAGGGTCCTGTCAGAGCGGCTGGATTAAATGAGGCGAGTGGAAACGGCGTGTGTTTTCTTTCACAATTTTCTACAAAGTGAGGGCCCATTATTTCTTGCGGTGGTGTTTTAGGGTTCCTTCGCTAGAGCTCATCTACCTCCTCCTTAGCTGTCCCAGAGGAGGGAAAGAAATTGGGACATGTCTCTATCATATCACCATCTCATGATTTGTGAGTGAATTGGAGGATGGGGCATCAGATGCGTCCATGTGGTTCTGCTAAATTGTTTTTTTCATAAGTCCGCATTGAGCTCATGGCTGAGTGGAAGAGGCTTGTTTATGATACGACTGGTACCAGACTGGGCCACCTGAGCCATCACGGTGTTTCCCCCCTTCTCCCCAAACCTCGGCCAGCCAATCACGCTGAGTGTGCGCCTTGCAAAGCAGCCAAGATAGCAATGGGGTGCAGTCAAACCCGCCATCTGTATATACACACGCATTCAACACACAAACACACACGCTAGAGATCTCCACACATGCGGAGGGGGTGAATCAAAAACAAAGAGCCAGGAAAAGGGGCATAAACCATGACATGCTCCCAACAAACACGTTGTTTGTGCTGAAATCAAGAGTGGAATTTTGATGTCTTTTGTCTTCTTCAAACAAAAGTAGCCCTCGTTCAGCTACACTCTCACTTTGACATCCTCACTCTCTAATTTCACATGATCAAACCTGGAATATTATGCAGCCCCGGGTCAGAGTGACCCACTGTCTGGCTGCTTTCTTGAAATCAATAAGGCCCCTATCATTTCCCCTGCTGATATACACCACTGCTTGCATGTGTGTGTGTGTGTGTGTGTGAGGGAGACACAGCCCTCAGCCTGTTGCTCTGAGCTTTGACAGCTGAATTATTCACTCTTCAGACAGTAGCTCAGCCTGTGCCTGCTGTCAGTTCGAACTGAATTATCAGTTTAGAGACCACCGTACCACTGGGATCTGGCTTTAATACTAACCACTATTGTGCTGTATTGAAACCTCTCCATCTTTGTCCAGCACAATTATTGGGTAGAATTGTTGCATTATTCCAAATAAATAAATTATGATCCACAAATATATGGAAAGCGATTAACAAAAACCAAACATACATATTCACAAAATAAATAGAATAAGATCCACAAATAAATAGTTGTTAGTTTAACAAACATTAATTAAATTCACACACACACAAAATGTGTTGCAAATAAAAAATATTATAATATATAGTTTTATTCTACAAACACAACTTTGTCTGGCATTTATTTGTGAATCACATCCTGTGCATTTGTAGATTGGTGCGCTTATTTGGGGATCGCTCGGCATACATTTGTGGATCGGCCACTTTGCATTTGTGGATCACTGCGAGTATTTGTGGATTTTGAGACATTTCTAGCACCAAGACGCACACAGATCCACAAATGCGTGGACTCCACCTACCGTCTGCTCAAGCCAATCAGATAACAGCCACACTCCACTGACCAATCATAGCACATTCTCTCTATAACCAATCACATTTTACTTTCCTATCAGGACTGGAGCAGTTTCATTTTGCACCCCTGTAAGGAGCTCCATTCTATCGACACTTCCTTCAAATTTAGCTGAAGTGCGGTTAAAAAAAAACTGAAGTGTAAGTCTTCTTTATATTTCCATCAGGATCAGTGAATGTGGATAAGCTCAAGATTACAGACAATTTATGATCATTCACAGATCCTGAACATCATCAGTTATACCCTCGCACTGTGTCCAAAGCAAATAGAAATCTACTGCGATGCTGTCTACTCTGAACGAGGCTTGACACAATGATATATGTTTTCCTCCCCAAACAATGGCAGAAACATTCTGATAAAGTTGTGTTTGTAGAAAAAATATATTTCTGTAGGAGATGGAAGGATATAAAACTGGAGTGACGACCGTGAAGGACGAGAGAGGACCAGGCCTGGGACATTATTTTATGTTTTGGTTTTTATTTTTTTTATTTTTATTTTTTTTTATTTTTTTATTTTCACAATCAAAACATAACTTTAATTATTCAAAATAAACACAAAACAGCACGTCAGCCCCTCACGGTGACTGACGCGCACAAATAAAAGCCAAAACATAAAATAATGTCCCAGGCCTGGTCCTCTCTCGTCCTTCACAGTCGTCACTCCAGTTTTATATCCTTCCATCTCCTACGTGGGACTCGATACTAGCGGTGGGGCTCAGGTGTAGCTCATCTCAAATCACTACACCTGGCCTCACTCCTCGTTCCCACGCCTCTCGGCCCCGCCCCACTCGCCACATTTATATATAAATGTAATGTATGATTTAAAAATAATAAAAAGTGGTATTATTGAAAGTGTGCTAATTATATGTTTAAAGGATTGTGTCTGAATGTGTTGTTAGATGGAGGAGGAGGCAGATGGATGGTAAACACATTTGTAGGTCTCATCGGTTAGCTTATCTGACAGTAGGGTTTTGACCGGGTCCCTGAGCTAAAGCCCCCTACCTACAGACGGATAGAAAAAGTTCAAGACCTGTGCCCGCCTGGTACATTTTAGAGGAGATGTCAGGGGCTAATTGACAGACTGACGGACAGACAGGTTATGGGGCTTTCCTGGCATCCCCCCGAGGGGGCTCCGAGCACGGCCGGCAGCTGCACCTAGGTGCCACGCTCCACGAAGAGGCAATCGTGGGCTGCCTGTGCATCTTCCTCTCATTAGTGTCACAGTATGCGGATTCCACTGTTGTCAGGAGAGGGAGTGTGGATCAGTATTTTGTCAGCTCTGACAGAGATTTTCTACAAATGCCCATGCGACTCATAAAATATGGTTGAATAATGTGGCAAACACACGCACACACTCATATGGCCCCTCTCCTCATCAGCCCCTGTGAGAGGATTTCAGTCATACATTATTGATGTACTCACTCTCTATCGACTGGCTGCAGTTTCCAGCTCCGTATCTCAGGTCCAGTCTATATCACTATTATTCCACTCCTCCTTTGTCTCTCTCGCTGTCTGTCTCGCTAACCCTTTTACAGCCCACGTGCATTTCCTGTGAACTCTGCTATGTTCCCAGAAAGCATGTGCATTTCTTGTGTAAAATCTGACTTTATACAACTGTTAGCAAAACATGAAATGCATTTAAAGGGATAATTCAAACCAAAATGAAAATTATGTCATATTTTACTCATTTACCTCATGGTCCAAATAACTCGCTATTTTGAAGATACAAAGAAGATATTTTAAGTTAGGTTTATTCAAATTTATTTGTAATTAATAATTTATTAGTTATATAATTAATAATGTATTAATGGTATAATTATTAAAAAGAATCCATTCTTTGAAGGTCATTGTTGTTGTTTTGGACCCCATTGACTTTCATTGCATGGACAAAATCTGTTCATATTTCAGTGAACCATCCCTTTAATAAAGCTGTTTTTGTCTCTATAAATTGTGTGTAATTTGTAAACAGTGCCAAATGTTAGCCAGCTAAAGTATTTTACGCACAGTTATTCAGTTAAAACAATTGTTACCTGAGATGGAAACCTGTCTGAAAATTCTTTTTGAGGTAGCACTACTTTTCTAGGTGTATATACTATACGTTGCCAACTGAGCGTGCGCTCTGAGATCCACTGTGTGTCGGCTTTTCGATGTGTGATTAAAAACATGGTCCTATAGAGTCCTATGAGCCTAACCCTAGGGTTGTGGGTTTGAATCTTGGGCTGGCAATACCACGACTTAGGTGCCCTTGAGCAAGGCATTGAACTCCCAACTGCTCTCCGTGTGTGTGTGTGTGTGTGTGTGTACATAAATACTTTGGATGGGTTAAATGCAGAGCACAAATTCTGAATATGGGTCACCATACTTGGCTGAAAGTCACGTCACTTGACTGAGGTTTACTATGGTTGATGCTTCAGTCGAACTAAATCTACACGTTCAGGCCAAATCCATTACACAAATATCTCTGATGGGAAAGAAACAGTTCACTGAGGAGGCTCAGAGCTCTGTTCAAACACGAAGGTTAAGAGCCCTCACATTTAATCTAAAACACAATCAGACAGGATGCCTCACTCAGAAAACTATCTAATGATTTTTGAAATTTGTTGTACTCTGGAAATGGTCTAAGGCTAAGCAAATGTTTCCTTTGATCAGGTGGTTAGTTTGCTGTTTTATTGCTTCGATGATTGCAGTGTTTTTGAAGCTGCTGTCACTGATCTGGATGAGCCCACTGACACTGTGACATCCTACATCAGTTTCTGTGAGGGCATGTGTGTTCCCACCAGGACTTATTTAACATTTAACAACAACAAACCTTGGTTCAGTTCATAACCCAAACAGCTTTGCCAGGCCAAAGAAGATGCATACTGGATTTGGGACAAAGCCTTATACAAACAGGCCAAATACACACTGAATAGAGAGATGTGGTTAAGAGTGGTTAAGAGAAGTTACTCTGTAAAGCTGAAAAACCATTACAGTATGTATGCTAAAAAGTGCTAAAAACAACATTAGTGTGGAAGGGCCTGAAAGCCATCACCAGCTACAAGACCCCATTCTCTGTGGAGAATCTACTTTTAGCCGACGGTTTGAATGAGTTGTACTGCCTGTTTGAAAAGCCTGGTCTCACACCCCACACCAACTCTTACAATGTCACAACACAACCATCAACACCCTCCCCTCCCTCCCCACTACTGCTTCTCAGCCTGCACTTAAGATATGTGAAGATGATGTAGACGAAGCCTTCAGAAACTGAAGATAAAGAAAGGAAAAGGCCCACAAGGTGTCTCTCCAGCTTGCCTGTGCTGTCCAGCTGTCATCCATCTTCACACTGATCTTCAACAGATCAAAAGCTCCACCATCATCCCTGTACCCAAGAAACCAAACATCGCAGTTCTAAATGACTACAGACCTGTTGCTTTAAGGTCTGTGGTCATGAAGTCATTTGAGAGACTGGTGTTGGCCTGTTAGAAGGACATTATTGGACCCTTTCTGAAACCCCTGCAGTTTGCTTACCAAGCGAACAGGTCTGTGGATGACACAGTCAGCAGTCCTCCAACATCTGGACAACCCAGGGACTTATGAAAGGATCCTGTTTGTGGACCTCAGCTCCACTTTCAACACCATCACAAATACCCTCCAGTATAAACTGAGGCTGGGAAAACTCCAATACCAACACCATCAGCAGTGGAGCTCCTCAGGGGTGTGTGCTGTCTCCGCTGCTCTTCCCCCAAATGACTGCACCTCTAAAGATCCCTCTGTCAAACTCCTGAAGTTTGCAGATGACACCAGTCTCATCCAAAAATGACTACTCGTTTTCTGTAATTAATTTCTTAATTATTAACTATTGCTACTCTCACAAGTATTATGTTTATATTTTTATTTAAACAGCTGTATATACGTATACAGAAAAATGTAAAAATGTACATAAATTTTCTGTTCGATGTATACCACATTATTATTATTATTTATATTTAGTTTTTTCTTTAGTCTTACCTATTTAAATGTTCTTTCTGTTTTCATGTCATATATGTATTTATACATGTACCAAGCATATGTGTTTGCACACACTTGACGAATAAAGCTCCCTCTGATTATTGCAATGTAATATTGTTAGCTAGATAGCTAGCCAGGAGGTTGTCTCATTTTGATTTATTTATGTGTATTATTCTGTCAGACAGTAAAAACTCCATATGACATTTAAGTTCGGAGTGGAGGGGAATTTCAAAGGTCACCTCATGAGCACACATGCTGTGTTTTTGACTTTAATATAGTTCCTTATCTGTTGTACTATCCTGCTGTGTCTCAATTTTATTGGTAAGACATGAGCCTCTCTGCGCAGATCTCCACTATGATGGTATACTGTGTATTTTTATTTTTTTTATTTTTTTTTGGTTGGTGGTAGAGTGCAACACTTGGGTTCCAGAAGTAAAAATCCAATTTATTTTATTCATTTTGGGGAGCTGATTCTGAAAAATTGCTTATAAACCTTTAAAGACAGACTGTGAGCTGCTAGATTGTTAATTGATGTTCTTTCTTCGACCTTTTGTCTTTTTATCTGATTTAGAAATAAGATTTGATTTTTTTTTTTTTTTTTTTTTTTTAATTTATCAAGTTTTCAATGAATAATAACTCTTATTCAAAGACAACTTTTAAATCCCTATGCTGAAAATACTGGGGGGGGGGGGTGCATAACTATACTGTTAGCTAAGTATGGCTTAAATCCCTCTGTTAATGTAATTTACCTGATAGCTCAGTTGGTAGAGGATGTCAAAATTGTGTTAGATTCTCAAGTCTTCTCAAGTAATTCAATTCTCTAAGGAAAGTAATAGCATGTTTCTTTAATAAACCATACATTTTAAATTACAGTATCATGTTTGTAGCATTGTACAGGACAAGATATACACTGAAGTTTAAGTTTTTAGTATAAGGGGTTGTTCAAAACACTAACTAAACAGTGATAGTGATGTTGATAGCTGTTGTCTTCAAGTACTTTGAGAAGCGCATCAGCTCTCTCGCTGACTCTATCAGGCCATCGTTCTCCTACAGTATGTTGGAGTCTTGCTGAGAGGCCTCCTCACGCAATCAAGAAGGCTTTGATTGAGTTTTCAACCCACACACATACTCATGCATTCATGAGCGTTGGTGAGATGCGAGTGAAGAGGGCTGTGAGAGAGTTGTGCAAGCAGAGCGATTCTGTATGCGTGTGTGGTAACGTAGACTTCACATGTGTGAATGTTTTATTTTCCTCAACAGTTTGAGTTGGTTTTGCTGAATATGTAATGTGGCTTTCTGAGAGCGACCACCATAGAGGCAGTCTGTGTGTCACAATCAAGTGGTAAAGGTTTGGCTGTTTAGCGTGACCTTGTTAGCCTCCATATGCACAATTTGGCTGCAAGAAGCCTTTTTGTTTGTGTGTTTATCTGTGCATATTTGTGTGTGAGAGTGTGTGTGTGTGTGTAAATGACTGTGTTGTTCTGTATCTCTGCTGGGATTTTAGGGGTCAGTTTAGCCTCCTGTCTGAGAGTTTGTGGGCCGCTTGACTCCACAGAGACACTACACTTAGCGGATGAGAGTCAGTCAGTTTTTACTCTCAGCTCAGCCAAGCATGAACTTATCACCAGAGAATTTGTCCTTAGGACTGAGGTGTGTGTGCGTGACTCAGTGTTAGCTTTAAAACTATTATATGCCACTGTACTCCTAAACATTCATCAAATTAATACAATTTCAATTTTAGCATATAGTGTATTAGTTGGCCATTTCTTATGTTCAAAAAGGCTATTTGGTTAAAAAATACTGTAAAAACAGTAATATTGTGAAATATTATTCAAGTTTGAATTAACTTTCTTCCATTTTAGTATATTTTAAAATGTAATTTATTCCTGCGATGGCCAAACTGAATTTCCAGTAATATTACTCCAGTTTTCAGAGTCACATGATCATTCAGAAATCCTTCAGATGTGATCTGATCTGTCCCGACCAAAGTTGTTGTTTCAAAAGGAAATGTACTGTATATATGTATATAAACTCATTGAGCCGATTCATTGTCTTTAGATAATTATAAGTCTTTTTTCTTGATTTCCTGTACGTGTTTAATAGATGTGTATAATTCATAAGTGTAGGTGGGTTATGAATCGCACAAATGCACGTACTGTACATACACAAACAAACGTGTTTTTTTCTCTGTATTTCGACGAGCACTGATGTGTGTCTGTGAGGGGACGTGATCGATGGCTCTCATTGCTGTGGGTGCAGCGCTCACTATCTCACATTAAAAATGAATGTGTGAGAGCATGTGTATATGTGTGTAGGTGGCAGTCTGTCCCAGAGGTACCAGCTGTTTACGGCTCACTCCAGGAGAGCGGTAGGGGGGTCAATGCCAGGGCTGGTCGCTATGGCAACCACAATGTGGATTTCATTAATGTTTCGAGTCTGCGTGTGTTGTGCGTCAACATCTGGATAAAGTATTTGTACACGAGAGGCTTCTGGATTTCTTTCCTGGCAGCTCAGAAGATAATGGACTGTATGTTACTGCACACAAAACATGTTTTATATGTTAAAATGTATTTCTGTTTTAGTAAATGAATAAGATACCCTAGATATATCCATTATATTTCCAGATGTTCCCTAACAACAATAAACACTCTCTCTTTTATATTAGTCTTGAGTTGCAATACATTTTTCGTGTACTAACTCCTGTTTTTTTTATCTAATATCCATCATGTGTGACATCGTGCCAAAACACTGGTCAATTTGCATATTGTTCAGACAGTTTTTTTTCCTGTCGAAGTCAGACGTTCTTGGCCAGAACAAACTGTGATGTTGATCAGACTGTATGCTGATAGTCAAGTCTGGCTACACAAGAACAGGATTTCCCTTACCCTCGGTTTATACACCTTGGATATATCACTCTACATCCTTCTCTCCATGTTTCTGCTCTTAATCTTTTACCTCAGACCTTCAGCTCCCTTTCGTTCTGTATGACTCTTTCTCTTGTTTTCTCTCTAATGGTTCTCCATTCATCGGACAGGTGCCTGTGACAGTGAGGGTGTTTTGAGGAATATGGAAAAGAGATCTAATGTACGTTTTTATTCTCTGCATCCAGCTCCCCTAGCACACTGCAGTCTCCATGTGGATCTCAAGCACAGGTCTCAGATCAGCCCGTTCAGTTGTAATTATAATGTCCTGGGTCTGGATTACAGCAGCAGAGGTTCTTTGGAGGTTACAAGCTTGACTTGAGGAGCGCTGTTTGTGAATAATACAAGAATTCGGTGCCAACTCCGTCTTCTTTTCTTCTTAATGTCCTGTCTCCAGGCGATTCTTGGAGGGAAAAATATCGAATTCAAGCCAAATAGAGATTAGCAGATAGCATCCTGGAAGCATTTTAAGCTGTGGAAGAATTACAGAGCTCGAGAGGAAATTAGGAGTTGGCGAGCACCCTGTCCTACCATGAGTTTGGGCTGAACCCAGAATTCCTCACTAATCTAACTACAGTTTTATTTTAAGCCAATTGGCTGTTATTAATACTTAAAGTTCACAAGTGCAAGTGGAGATGAATGTGACCACTTAAAGTAAAAATACTTTTTTATACATATATCACTGCTGTCAAAATGAACGTATTAACGCATTAAAAAAATAAAATAAAATAAATAATAAAAAAAAAATATATATATATATATATATATATATATATATACACACACACACACACACACACACAAATATTTAATGCAATTAATGCAGGGGTGGTGCTAGAGTTGGCCACCCCACTCCACTCATGACTCCTGCTTCTGTCTCTTTTTTTCTTGACAAGAATTGCATTTATTTAGAAAAAATAAAGGATATCTTTATGACCACATCAAATGGGAATTTTTTCAGATGCACGCTCCAACTCCACCTCAGTGACAGGCGCTAGTCAAACATGCACTGAAAAGATACAGGTGACGAAGAGCTTCAGTAAAACAACAGTGAACTGCGGTCAGATGAAATGTTGTCTGGCCATATTTCAGTGAAAACCCATTTTCCTGTCCTGTCAGCCGTTATACTGTGCTCGTAGTGTGTGCTCTTCAATTGCATGCACAAATGTGGTGACGGGTGCTTTAGCCTGTATCATTTCATGTTAAAGCACAAATGAAAGTACAAGCATGCAATGTTGTAGTTATGTCATCAGTTAAGTCATGAAATTAACAAATAATTCATGCTGTCTTAAAATTATGCATGTAAGTATTTGTTATGAGTCAGTGCCAATGCAGTGGTTTTCAAAACTGTCCTAGAGCTGCTCAGCACTGTGTCCCTAACACACCCGATTAAACTCGTCGGCTCATTAGCAGAGACTTTAAGACCTGAAGTGAGTCAGAAAAAGGTAAAGAGTTGTGAGAAAATGGGATGCGAGTCAGATCCGTGTCATGTTCTACAGCGGCAGCTCTTAAAGCAGCCAAACAACCTAATAACCCAACTGCTGTGGTGTCTGTAAATCAAAGAACACACAAGCTTTAAGGATTCATCTATATTTAATTTAGATATTTATTCACTAGAAATTGTTATTTTTTTAAAAGTCTTAATAAATATTTAAATTGATAGCTCTCAGTTATAGCTAATGTAATGTTGAATGGCTAGTCAATGGTCAAATGGTTTCCTAGAGACCTCAGGAGAATTGGTATCAGTTATACTCGCCTTTAAAACATTTAAAAATATATAGGTGTCTTTATGTTGTTTTTACATTAATTTGAAGATTGAATGTGAAATTATTGCAATATGAAAGTATTAAAAAACTTTAATGTTAGGTGGGATTAATCGCTATTAGTTTTAGAAAAAATTCCCAACCCCCCAAATAAGATAATATATGGCAACATTATTAACCAATGGGCATTAATTTCTACTGTATGAATAATCCTATGCAACGATTTACATTGAGGCAGTTCTGAGTAAACACCCAAAAACTGCAGCATAAATTGAACACCACCACATGTTAGTTGTCAACTTGTTGTCAAACTGTTGTTTTTAGTTTTCCAAAAAAAAAAAGATAATTATGGAAAGGCTACATAGTTACTGTTGATAAGTACCTTTAATGGAATTACAAACAGCTTACATGACAGAAAAATAGTTTGTGATTATTAATATTAATAAATGTCATCATTTATTGAACATTGCTGCCTTTCATCATATCGCATCATATCATCAGTTTGCATCATGCCTAACTACTGTGATCAAATCTGCAACTTTTGATCTAGCTTATTGCTTTGTATTTGTTTCTATTGTAAACTAATCAAAAAAAATAGGTTCAAGTGAAAACCGAGTTTCTCTGTTCTGTGGTTAAACTCAAGTTTTAATGAGAAAAAGTTCAAACGCACACACACACACACACACACACACAATCACAGACTTCTCTCAGTGGGAGAACAGGCCTTATTGTGCTTCCCACTGTGTTGACTGACTAAAGCATGTGCTGGTCAACAGCTGCTCCAGTTGCCTGCCCGCAACCCCCATAACACCTTTATCCAGCTCACTTCTTCTGTCTGTAAGTCTCTCTATCAAACTCAGTGTCTCTGTCTTCTCCTTTGACATCTTCCTGCCAAGTGTGCAGACGTGGACGTGCACCTGTGGCAGCTGTGTCCCCTCTCTGATCTGCAGTTTGATACTGGTGCAGATCTTCATAATGTAGCTAGTATCAATAGTACTTTTTGATCAAACTAGGGTTAAAGGGATAGCTCACTCAAAAATGAAAATCCTGTCATTTACTCATGCTGTTCCAAACCAGTATGACTTAATTTATTTTGTGACGCACAAAAAACATTTTATTATTTTATTTTTATGTCTATGCAATCAAATGAAATGGATCCAAAGTGTTTCGATGGGAATTTTTGTTGTATTTATTTTAGCTAGGTTTGTCATTTCTTGGGTTTAGGTTCAAAAAGTGGACAAAGTTAAAAGGTAAAATTGGTCAAAGTTAACAGGTTTATTTTCAGTGTGTGAAAATCTGATGAAAAAAAAAAAAGAATTTAAAGAGAAACCTGAGCCATATCTAGGGGACAGAATATCAAAGAGACTTGGCAGCAGGCTCTTTTAAATACTTAAAAATACCCAAAATTCTCCAGCAACAACTCAAAACACCTTAGTAACTGCATAGTAATGCCCTGGTAACTATCAAAACAACCTTGCATTTTGTACAAGCTTATTTTTCTTCATAAAATAAACAAACAAATCTAGTTAGCTTCACTCCAGAACAGGCTGATGACTGTTGGCGTCAAGATGGCATCATCTGTTATCTGTAAATCTAATGTTGTTGAATTGTTAGTCTGGCTCTAAGTCGGTGTTGTGTAACATTGAGACTTATTGCCATGTTGAACCAGCATTGTATGGTCGGTGTTGCTTTGTGAGTGAAGCCCCTGGTGGGCTTGTTTGTCATCAGGCTGGGCGGCAACGCTGATGTGCTGGACTCATTACTTTTGACCACCTGTTTGTCCTGGGGCAACGAGTGAGCGAAAAATAAAGAGAAACGAGGGAGGGGGAGCTGGGTGAAAATGAAAAAGGGAACAGGATGGCTCCTTGTGGGACACCTCTCGGTTTTTGCCATGAAGTCACACCATATGTACAAACACAACTGTGTGTGCGTGTACAATCACAGCCATGTGTTGGTGGAAACTACGCTGGTAGCAGGAGGTTGAATGCACATCTTTGTTCTTGAGCCGCTGCGGCTGTGTGTCGCAGGGACAGGTGGATGGCTACCCCTATCAGACCCCGCCGCTCACAAACTAATGACATTTAACACGGCTATACAGCGCGCACACACACACGCAGCGGGAACCCTGCATGTTTCTCCACCCCTCTCACTAAACGCACACTGTGTGCCCATTCATCCATCTTAAAACTGTCTCTCACTTCATCCGACTCTTTGACCCAATCACGAATGTCAAAATAAAGAAAACAAGCATCAAAAAGTTTGATGCTATGACTAAATTCTGAATAACTGGCACACTGGTCTTAACTGAACAAACATTGTTAAAGTTTTTTACTTTTATTTGTGTCTTATATGACCATTTAACTATAAATAAGACATCTTTCGTAATTCATTTTAATGACAAGCTTTTTAGCTCTAACCTTTTGAGATGCTCTGTAATGAGTCCAACTATGTATTTTTAAATGAATTTACTCACATGACGAGGCAAAGTAACATACTTATTATTATAATTTTGCATCTGATTGATGTGCTTTGTACTTTGGAATGGCAATAATAATAAATTCTAAATAAATTATATTATATATAATAACTTATTATTATTGATTATTTAAAAATACATTTAATATTTGTTTTGTGTATATAGATGGATAGATAGATAGATAGATAGATAGATAGATAGATAGATAGATAGATAGATAGATAGATAGATAGATAGATAGATAGATAGATAGATAGATAGATTCATTCACACTATCCTGTTCTGCTTGTGTGTGTTAATAGGATGCAGGTGCACCCAAAAAAATCCCCTCAGCGACAAGGGAGGACATCACAGACTTCAGCGTTGGCAATGAAAGCAAACCCCTGAAAATACATGAATAGATAAAAGAGATATTACAAGTGCAGGCACAAATCACAGAGCTGTGGCCCGGTCATCACAGTGACGCTATCCCAGCATGCCAAGTGGGCAGCAGAAGGCTGTGTGAGTGGAGAGGGGCTTTGTGGGTCAGCGGGCAAAGAAAGGCTCTAGTCTGTTGTAGTGGGCATTTGTGAGTGTGTGTCTGATTAGCCCTCATCTCTGAGGTATTACAGGAGTGTTTGATTGTCTAGGTGTGTGTATATGTGTGTGTGTAAGAGAGAGAGAACATATGTTCAGACTTTTTGCCAGATACACGCTTATTGTTGAGTTTTGAGGAGTGACAAGTTTGCTTTTTATAATCGTCACTGAATTGAGTCTCACTCTGGAGACGAACTTGACACAATCATCATAATTTAATAATGCATTTATTGCTTTCGGGGGTGGATGCTACTATTTGGGAACACAGTCGTTCAACGATTCTGGAAGGCAATTATACAGTAATACTTTGATGACAAACTTTGCTCAGCCGTTTCCAAATGACCATATAACAACATTTCAGATGCTGTGGAGCAAGATCGCTCCGCTGGTTAATTAGGATTTACCGTACAATAGCACGAAGTGATTACTTTTTTGATGTACTTGGAGGAATTTATTTGCAAAATGCATTTTCATCTCCCATTATTCACATTAACACCAAAAACCAAATCCACCTCAAGCGAGCGTAAACATTTTTTAGCGAATTAAGGCATTTTCTGTTCAAAGTTCAGCATTTCCATCGCTCGATTCTGATAAAAGCAGGGTGATGGAAATCCAGCTATTGTCTCAAAATGAAATGGCTTGGGAATCTTTGACTTTCAAATGTTACTCCAGTATCATATATCCATTGAATGGATTAATATAGCTTCTCTTGGTTGAATAGGCTCAGTTTTTTTTTTTTTTTTTTTTACTTCTTTCTTTGTTCTGCAGGTCACACGAGTGCCGATCGAGTCCTGTGAACAGTATGGCACGTGTGGAGAGTGTCTGAGCTCAGGAGATCCACACTGTGGCTGGTGTGTGCTGCATAACATGTAAGTTCCTTCTTTATATTGACACGCACAGTTAATACTTAATAACAAATGATTCTTATGTATTTGAAGACCACATTCTCCAAAACTGAAATCATGTGGTGAAAAGTCTAGGCATGATCATAGGGACATGCCCAGTGGTGCTTAGATGGCACAGAGGTTGTTTGCCCTCTGGTGGTGGACTGTTGCAGCTGCATCCAGATGTTTATATCTCACTGAACGCTGAATCCTCAGATGTTTGTATTCTTTTAAATATTGAATTCAGTGTTTCCAGACCAACAGGCAACCAACATTACTATGTTCATCATCTTTTAGTGGTTTTGTGCCAATGTCTTCTCTCTTGTGTCCTGACTCAGTAGGGGAGTGCGTGTAAACCCTTCACTGCCATCATTACAGTAATGGCAGGCGTACTTCCCTTTGAAAAGTGCATTTAAAGTAATTTACATGACCCCCAACAGGACAGGGATAAATAATTTGCAAAGCGAGCGATATCTGTGCATCTATGTTCAGAATGGGGCTGTTTTTTTTTTCTCGTCAGCCTGCCGTTGGAGCAGCAGGATTACATTACTCCATCAGTCCTCTGGGGATTTCTGCTGTATTAAAGCTCATGTAATACAGACGCCATTCAAATTTCAGACTTCCCATACTTTGTTGTGCAGACAAGCTTATGTATTTATTAATTCACTAGCAAAAGAACTGAAAGTACCATACCTTTTTTAACATGTGGCAAGGCATTTCTTTTATAATTTACATATATATGCTATAGTTGTTTTTAGTTGCGTTTTATATGGTTAATATGGTACATGGTATATCAATATGGTAATCATTCAATACCATGCTATACATCAGATTCGATCATTTTCTCTTTCCCTCCATGTTAGCCTGAATTCCTCCCTCCACATGGCGAGTGCTTTTTCACAGTCAGTGTTCTCTTAATGAAATTAAAATCTCTCGCTGGCTCTAATTCCAGCTCCACACTCATATTTGCTCATTTCTCACTCCTCACGGCCCCTATGGAGTCCATCCTTCCTCATCTGATAGAGCGAAAGACAGTGAGAGAGAGAGAGAGAGAGAGAGAGAGAGATTGCTGACAAGTACTACAATGGTTCCATTCGTCTTTTAACTTCTTCCCGGCACTGTTTTTCTCCTCTTTTGCATATACTTTATAATAAAGTTTTTTAAATGTTTCTTTGCAGCAAAAGTTCATCATAGGACACCTTTTAAATCAATAAGTTTTTTGTTTTTTTTATTCTTGATGTATTATATGAGATTAGAAAGGATTCTTCAGATCAACACAGGGTTTTTCTGTGATAATTAAAGCACAAAAACAAGTGGTTTAAGGAAAAAATGAATCCTAAAAACGTCTTTAAAACAACATAAATTATACACCAGGCAAATATCACAGACTTTTGTTAATAATTCACAATCTTTAATAAGTCATATTTTGAAAGAAGCACTGCATTTATTTGATTTGATGAAGTTATATATAAGTTCCAAATTTGTAAGAAAAAATTCTTGCTGTTTGTTGAAATTTCCGGTCCTGAAAGACGGTCCAGTTTTATTTGAATCATTAGATGTTTACAAAAACGTTCAAAACTTTTTCTCTTATGCTCACCAAAGCTGCCATTTATTTGAGTAAAAACTGTAATAGTGTGAAATATATATATATTTTTTTTAAATAATTGCATTCTGGTTTAATGTATTTTAAAATGTCATTTATCCCTGAGGTGGCAAAGCTGAATTTCCAGCAGCCATTACTCCAGTCTCAGTCATTTTTTTTAGGAATCTTTGATTAAAAGTTCAAAAGAACAGCAATTAATTGATCTAGTGTGGCCTTGCTGAATAAATATGTTAATTTCTTTTTTTTAAATACCCCAAACTTTTGAACGCAAGTGTATTTATTTATTGTACTTGCCTTGTTGTTATGAATTTTTATTTATTTATTTCTTTTTTTTTATGCTTTTTTGTAGATCAACATAATTCTGCTCTTAGTGTGCGAAACATCTCTCTCTTTATTCTTACCTTAGTTCAGAATAGTGTGATTTGCCGATATTCCTATAATTACCAACAGCTGCTGCACACCATGTGATTGAAAGGAGAAAAAAATGAGTGAGAAGAGGTATGTAATTCGTTAATGGTGTATGAGTATATGAGGCATCACTAAATCTACCAGTGTTTAGACTATGAAGGCAAACAGCATCTGTCTGATATCTGTCTCTCTGGCATAAGAACCAGATACATCTCTCATTGGCTAGTTAGACGGGACGCTGAAACTGGGAAGAGACAGAAAAAGGAGGACTAAGGAGAGAGAATTAGAGAGATGAGGACTAATCTCCTCGGCCCGTGGAGAACACTAATCCTGGAGATGATCTGATTGGCTGAACTCCTTTGAGGTCACAGGCTGTTTTAATATCAGTGATCCCGCAATTGCTCAGCAGGGATCATTCCAACAGATCCTAATCGCTTTTAGGATTTAGCTCATTAAAGAGAGAAGGAGGGAGGTGGGGAATCTCAGCCCTGATCAGTTTAACCCTCTGGAGTCTAAGGGTATTTTTCCCTCATGGACAGTATGAGAGTGTATTTAACATTATGGAATACATAAGTGTTTGGAAAGTGAATACATAAGTGTTTGGAAAGTGTGTGTGTGTGTGTGTGTATGTGTGTGTGTGTGTGTGTGTGTGTGTGTGTGTTGTGTGTGTGTTGTGTGTGTGTGAGTGAGACTAGCATTGAATGCCCAGAGTACAATATGTGAGATGTTGTGTCCCATAATGCAGTGCACAAGACTTGACCTTCCATGTGAAAAATAAACCTGAAAAAAAGGTTTATTGGGAATTATAATATTTTTATTTTCAGGCCTGGTTTTAATACAGTATTTAATTGGATGGAAATTCACCTTGTATAACTCTAAAAATAATTATATTAATCAAAAATTATTTATTAAATAATTTATAATTAATTTATGCATTCATGTTTTATAATTTCCGAGTTTGTTTAATTTTATTTATAATGTATCAGTACATTTTCTTTTCTTTTAATTGTTATTAATTTGAATAATAAACAATGTATACGTAAGTTTATTAAATAATGTGTTAATTAGACTTGCTTAATTTAATAAATAGTATTTTTATGTATTGTGTAATATTGTTTTTGTTTTATTATTTATTAAACGGGTTGATTTCATGTGATAACAATGTAGCTACTAATATATGTTTATCATGCATCATTTATCATTGCTTTTTGAGTATTTTTTTTTTCCACATACTTAATATTGTAGTATGCAGTATGCAGTACTTGTAGACCATTTCAAATCTATAGCCATAGATTTTGCACAAGATAGGTGGCAACAACCTCAGGTGTAACTGAACATCATGGCTTTTGTTATCTTCAGTTACCTTTCTTACCATCACCAGAACTGTATAAAGTAGCATGCTGAATGATCTTGATCCCGTTTCCTGCTTCAACCTTACGTGTCCCACATTTAGAATGATATAGAGAAGTATAGTCATAAGACATGAAATAAATTATTTGGCAATCAGCAATAACACAGCTCATCACACTACAACAACCACAGATCAGTTAAATGTCATTGATATCTGCACACATTCATTTAAGCAGCATCATTATGGTTATAACAATAATACGCTGCTCATTACATGGCTACACGTTTACTCCTTGGTCTCCTTATTGAACTTAAATGGTGCTGGTCTGTGTTCAGGTCATATGGGATGGTGCTCGGCTAAATTCCTAATTACATATTGATCTCTTCTTTTTGCCTTGTCTGTATAGTGTCTCATCTGGTCTCCTTCTTTACTTCTTGTCTCCACTTCTCATCTCCTCTCTTTTTGTCCCTTATCTCCCATCCTCTCCTCTTGTCCCATCTTTACTCATCTCATCGTGGCTCTTCTGTTCTCTACTCCATCTCATCTGATCCTCCCAGGAAGGAGTTCACAACTCCTACTTCTATTCCTGTCATCCGTCTCTTCTCGTCAGTGTTGAGTGTGTATGTTGAGTGTGTTAGAAGGAGAAAAGATGCTGTAATAGCCTGGCTGTTGCGCAGGGATAAAAGCAGACAGTAGAGAAGAACCCAAAGGTTAACTCACTACTACCACTACCCTCCTCTTTCTCTCTCTCTCTCTTTCCCTCACACACACATACACACACATGCACACTGAAAACAGGTCATTCATAAATCTTAAAGCTTGTCAAACACACAACCTTTAACGTATTACTACCACATTTAGTCAATGTGTCAGTATGTCAATGCATTTAGTCAGTATGTCAATGCAAAGAGTTTAGTCAATCATAACAGAGTTCATTTGCATATTAAAGGTTGGCCTGCAGTTGCTAAAACGACCCGTTTAATTCTAAGGGCCAGAGTGGAGGCGGAAAACGGAAGAGTCCAACTAAAACACCACATTTTGGAGCAAGAAACCTTGAATTGTGCAGGAACCATACACACTTCATTTAATGAAAGAGAGAGAAGAGGTTGCCCACTAAGTACACACACTTACATGTTCACACAAATTATAATGGCTGTCTCCTGGTGCCATGGCAACGCAGCATCCTGAGTACACCCACCTCCTCCTCCAAAATCAAACCTGGTGCCTGGATTTGGTGGCTCAGAGAGATGCACACACTCGTGCAGACAAACCCACACCCACGTTTTCAGAGAGTGAAGTATGCGCAAGCCGTCCCAGACATCTGAAAGCACATTAAGTGTCACCCCCACCCAGAGCATTAGGCAGGTTAAAAAGACACGGCAAATTGCAAGCCTACATGCTCTTTGTCAAAGATAGAGGAGCAAAGAGAGAGGGAGGCTGAGTCGAAACCAAGTGACAGGCTGAATGAGTGTGGTGTGAAAAGTAAAATATAAATTCTAAATAAAAAAAAGAAGATTTTCAGAAGAACAGTGAGATTTATAACTGTAGGATGACCAGAACTATATCAACCATAGTAGCTTCTGTTAGTCTATGTGTAAATGCAAAGCATCAAAAATGGCATTTTCCTGTCTATCAATGCTTTCCTCTAAGTAAAAACACTTTGAGAGGAATAAGAGGACGTATTCTGGAATTATATACGTCTAAGGCATGAACATTGTTGGCTTGAGGCAGTAATGACAGCTTTAGTCATGTGATGTCTGATCAGCTTGTCTGGAATTAGAAGTTACAGATTGCTCTTTTTGGTAGAGTGATTGTATAAAAAAGTTCAGCACCAAGGACAGCAGCTGAAGTCGGCAGTGACGCTTATGTAGCTTGTGTGTGAATGAACCACGATTAAAAGTCAAAGAGATACTCTTTCGATCAATAAATTCTATTAAAATAGAAAACAGTTATTTTAAATTGTAAAAATATTTCACAATATTACAGTTTTTACAGATACAGAACTTTTATTCACCGTTTTGTCATTCCAAATCCATGTTTTCTCTTTTCCTCCAAGTAAAAAAGTGACATTGGAGAAGATCTTTTTTAAAATGAGGACTGATTAACTGCAAAAATATGAAATCTTACCCTCTTTTATAGTTCTAAAATCTCTTTAATGCTTATTTGTTTTGCCAGATTTAACTGGTATCAAACTTCATTAGTATGTCTTGTCATAGACATCAAATCTAGCATGACGCGTTTTAATGCAACATTCATGAACTGAATAAGATCTGAATACTCTGACAGAGATTGCTTTCAACAAATAATGATTTAAACAAAGTTTTGCTTCAGTTTTCCTTTTTTAACTTGGCTTCAGAAAGCTTGGAATTGAGTCAATTTTTGGAATTTTTGGAATTATTATCATGCTTTATATATTTTTGCGTGTATGTTATGTTATTGTACAGCACTTGTGCATCAACCCGTTGTTTTTAAAAGTGTTTTAGAAATAACCGTTATTTTTATTTGACATAAGGGTGGGTAAATGATGAAAGAATATCAAATGAATATTACACATAAATTAATTTTATTTTTGTTTATTGGTTTGTTAATCATTCATTAACTTGATATGTGCTGAGACAAGGGTTACCTTCTACTGATTCCCAGGGAACACATATACTAATAAATATATTTGCTTTGAATGGACTGTAATTTGTCAGTGTCTGCCAAATTAATAAACATCAGTCTTTGTGGTTGTCTCAATATTTTCACAACTAATTACTATGCACTCCCTCTCTCTTCTAGATGTTCTCAAAGGGATCGTTGTGAGCGGGCAAACGAGCCATACCGTTTCGCCGCCACACTGACCCAGTGTGTGAAAGCCACAGTGTACCCAGACAGCATCGCTGTGTCTGAACCCAGCGTTCCGGTGAGACACCTCGAAGACCATTTATAACCTTGACTCACAAGAACACAAACACCTTAACAACCTCGAGGTGATGTTGACTAAAATGAATTAGCATGGATTCCTTCGAGCAAGAATTACCTACCCCATCAATTAGTTTTCAGTGCGGTGTCTAGATTTTGACGGTTTTGGGTTTGGAAAGTGTGCGCTGTGTGGGAGGGCTTAAAGTGCGAGAGATCTGGAAAGAGAGGCCTTTGGGAAAGGTATTTGTGTGGGTGAGATGCCAAATAAGCGTGTGGGCCAGAGTAGGAGTTGCGTTCAAGAAGACAGAGACATCGATTAAGGGCTACGACTCGTGTTTTGGGCATTATTTTTAGCAACGCAATTTTTAACCAAGCAAAAAAGACCTCACTCTTGCATACCAGAACATATGAAGGTATTCACCTTGGTTAATGAAAAAAATTGTGATGTCCAGATAATTGATAATTGAGTCCCTGTATCACAGCTACCTGATTAAGATAATGAGGCGTCTGGCTCTAAATTAGATGTTTCTGTCATGCCGTAGCGCTCAACAACATGACAACAGGGTCACCGCTGTTCGCCGCATCGTACGATGAAGGGAAACCATTACCGTGACAACAAAACCCATCCGCATGGGTGCCGAAGGAGCATGAAAAGCAGCAAAAATCAAATTACCTTTATTAGAAATGCTAGCAACAATCAGCCCTCCATGCACATTGCAAAATAAAAAAACACGCAATGAAAGGAGCAAAGGCATGGACATCAGAAACATAGAGACACCAATCATGCCTCGTCAATGTGGTTATGGTCAGACAATTCTTTATAGACCACGCTAACCGCAAACAATGCCTTGTCTCAATGTATGAGTACAGCCTGTGTATCTACAACATAACAAGTCAGCTAATTAGCGATCCTGTAGCTGTCGCTCTCAGCGCACTATCCTGAAGAGTGCAGAAATGAACATCCTTGTGGTCTTGAAGTAATTAGATGGCATATAGAGGCTGGAAATTTCAAAAGAGAATTCAATGAGATAGGCTGAATGTACATAATCTATGAAGATCTGCATGATAGTTAGAACTTTTGAAAACGATGTTGTAAAATTAAAAAACCAGCCTAGCATTTTTAACAAATGTCACAGTAATAATTGTCCTCTTCTTCAGTGACGAGAAGACCAGCCTGCATGTGAAAAGTGTGTATTTATAGCCTGTGAGCTCCATCCTGTGTGTCACCGGTCCCCCGGAGAATGACTTTGGAAGAGCATTGGTGTGAAATGCAGGAGATGTTTTACAAAGACAGGGAAAGAACGGATGGATTTGTCAAATGCCCTCTTTGAGCAGGAGTCTTAATAAGGTTAATTTTTTAATGATGGCTGGAGTTTATGCTGTGCGAGACCATCTGCTGCATGCTGCCGAATGAACTTTGCCCATGTGAAAAGACTGAGGTTATTTGATCAGTAATAAATAGCTTCAATCTGAGCCATAGCTTGGAGAATAGCACTCATGGTTCAGACATGTCGACCGTGGTACTGATCCTACCCAATCGCTATAATTTTCTATATATAATATACATTACACATAAATGATTACAATTGTAATAATGATCATTTTATATATATATATATATATATATATATATATATATATATATATATATATATATATATATATATATATATATATAATGTATATTTCTATATCTAAGTGCATTACTTTAAACTCAATAGAATAAAGTAATTCTGACTATTTTATTTAATTTAGTTTTATTTAATTATGAAAACTACTGTTCTAATCTGATTTATTTCCTCTGTCTAGCTCCTGGTGAAAGTGACAGATGTTCCGGATCTTTCTGCTGGAATCACATGCTCCTTCGGGAACCTGACGGAGGTTGAGGGCAGAGTGGATGGGAATCAAATTCTCTGCACTTCTCCTGCTGCTAAAGATGTTCCCATCATCCCCACAGATCAAGGTATTTATTCAAAACTATTTATTTAAAAAAAAAATTATAATAATTCTGATGTCTCCTGCTCTCCATGTACTCAACTTTTCCTATCAGTTGACATCATTTTTTTCTTTATCCATCCATCCACCTGCTCCCCTCAGGGAGGTGATCTCTATTCTCTTGTATAGATGCTCTATTAATAGACCGTCACTAGTGTACCCAGCAGCCTCGCTTCCTAATGAGGGCTTCATTCAGACTCACACTCGAGCCACACCATCGATCCCACCGGCCACGTACAACTGCGGCTCTAATGAGCCTACACCGACCCCGGGTCGGCCCCAGGGCTACAGGCGTGCTCTCAGACACACTTAAGCCTATTACAGGTGACGAGCCCTCTGCCCTCTCCCCACCCATAATAGCTCAAGGGAGGGAGTTCTTCCCGAACGCTGATCAACAATCCGGTTTAGAGTCATCTGTGGTTATGAATATAATCAGGCATCGGTTTGCAGTGTGGAAAACCAAAAGTAGAGGATCCTGTTCCACAGAAAACCACTTGGTGTAACTGTATATGTATTCAGTTTGTTGGCAACGCTTTTACAGCAAAATTACACTGATTTTTTTTTTAAAGCTAACATTCGTCTACGGATAAATTTCGACATGTGTTTCTTTTCTAACCTCTGCTGGGAAGCAGATGGCTGCATATGCGGCAGAAGTTGGTTGTGATCATCTGAATCACAATAATCTCTTCCCAGCCCATAGTAAATGACAGCTCTGTTTACCAACATCCCCCATGCTCTTGTTGGGGGGAGCATTATCCAATCAGTGGCCTCGCTAATGGTAAATGTCATCTAATCCCCTTGTGCCTCACATTTGCCGCTTCTCTCTTGACTGAATCGGGCTCGATAGAAACATATGAGCATCGATCATGTGTGGAAACACCTGTTCATTGAGTGGCTGGTGTGACCAATCCTATTCCTAGTTTATTTCCAATAGCTGCAAGGCACGAGACGGTTGGGCATTTAGGAATTGCATGTCAGTTATTTTTCATGACATCTGCAGCAAAAACGTTTAAAAAGCCAACTTTTACCCTTTCATCCCTGTTACAAGGAGCGGAAACAGGTGGGATGAAGGGAAGAAGAGAGGAAGTGGTGCTTTCGGGTCACGGCTGACTCCCACACACTGTATGCAAGCTGAATCGCTGCCTGTTTGGGACAGAGCTTGTGCTTATTTGAGTATGAAGAGCTGGCCGCTTATTGAACGCGAGTGTTTGGTCTGAACGCAGATCGGCATTCTCCACGCAGCCTCCCTGCCAAACGGGGTTGGCCTGGCTGGTGTTCTGCGGCGCTGCCAGCCGCTCCTCCGTCATTACATCGACGCTGCCGCCCGCAGGCCGGTTTCACATTAACAGCAGGGCTCAGCTGTGTTTCGTGTGACAATAGCATGCTCCCAAAAAAAAGAAAAAAAAAAAAAGCACCAAATATGCTCATATTGGTTTGGAAGCCACGCATTGCAGAGCTGCTCGAGGCTCTGCTTGACTGTGAGAATATGATGCTAGGAATGCCAAGTATTAATCAGAAGACAGCTTGAGCGTGAAGCAAGCTGAAAAAAGGGTGGCAAACCAAACACAACAGAATGCAATGTGACAGAAATATTCTCATCTCTTACTCTCTTGTTCTCTTTTCAGACTGGTCGGGTGTCGAGCTCAGACTGAACTCGAAGGAAACGGGTCAGATGCTAATTAGCACAGAGGTGAAGTTCTACAACTGCAGCGTGCACCAGCTGTGAGTATACACACACTTCATTTAACTCATTTACAGAGCTAAGAAAAATTGCATGTGAGAACTCGTTAATTTCTCAATCTTTTCCCCTTGATGGGTTAAATTGAGCAAAAATGGCTCAAATGTCCCTCTATACAGGTTTTTCTTTTCAAAATACATCCGGAATCTCTCATGTATCAAAGAAAATCTTTAGTAATTATAAGAATTATTGGAAAAATATTTAATGGAAAAGTTTATATTTAAACAAAACACTACATTCAAGTCTGCTAAAACTCTTCTTAAATAGCTATTTGGCTCCTGGTTAGCATTACTGTATCTAGTAGACCATACAATCTGTGATACCAGCAGAAATTTAAGTTGATTCAGCGGAAGTGTAAGTCTTTTTTTATTCAAAGTTAAAGATTTTCAAGATAAAAAAAAAGATTTTCTTGGAATAGCATTTACAAGTGAATCTGTAACAAGAAGTCCAGAAATGTGTCCTTAGAATAAACTGGTTCTGGTTAAATTGTTTGACACTACATAGGGTTGTTTTTGATTGCACAACTACCGTATAGCGAATGTTTTTCAGTGTTATGACTCAATCTGAATTCTTTTTTTGATACATCATGAGATACACAATGTCTCATACCATCTACCCAGGGGCGAGTTGCTGTGATATTTGTCTTTATGATGTATTCATCCCACATATGCAGCCCTGCTGATATTTCTCTCACTTCCTGTGTCGTAGAGTATCAGCGTTGTGTCACAGCGCTTAACCAGCTCACTCAGAATGCTGTGAATGTTTCAAAAGTGTTATGCAATACAGAAACACTTTGAATTTCTTTAGGCCCACAGGCGTTTTAATAATATTCAAAGAGTTTATCAAGGCTGTATCTGGCGCCGCACCAGACTCTTGCAGGGAGTTTGAACTCCCAAATCATGTTTTGCAGGATGCTAGTGTCACATCCCACCCAGGCTGTAGTTTTCCATGACTGGCGAGGGCCTCGTGGCTATAAAAAGCATCCATTATGGCAAATTCTGGCTGATTTCTTGACATTTCTCATGTGTCGAGGGCGGCTGAGATGTCTGAATTGTTGAGTCTAAGTGTGCTGTGGGTTTGGCGCTCCGGCTGGAGGCATTGCTGTCTGTCACAGTTCAATTCCACTTCATCTGCTGTGATGGCTGATCAGAGAAGAGCGAGTTTGACTGCATCTCGACTCTCCAGGAGGCCCGCTGATAAACAACCGCTTGTGTCTGAGCGAGCTTGGTGTCTTTGTTTGCGCCGTGCCTCCAAACTCCCCTCTTGTGTGTGTCTATGTGTGCTTTAGCGTATATTCCTAGCCTCTCATGTGCGTTTGTAACCACACATCATATGGGTTCCTTCTACGGAGAACAGATGCTGCTCGATGCAGGAGATCCCAGAGCCCCCCAGGAAGCTGGAAGCTTTCTAAAAGGCTCAGGAAGAGGTAGCTTCCAAGGGAGCTGATTGGTTGCCGCCGAAAAACTCACTCCCCTCCCCATTCCCGATACTTCCTCGCTCTATCACGACCATGTCACCCGAGCATTTGACAGGTCTGGAAATAATCAAACAAATACTCTGTGGCCAATCCCTCTGATCACGCACCCCTTGCATGTGGAAGACATCACAACGAGCTCCGTTGGCCCTCTTTGCCTAAATGTTTGGCATGTTTAGCCTTACCAGATTCGCTTCTACTCTCCCTTAATCTTTCAATGCTGTAAAATGCTCTAATTTGAGACCCTGGACCACAAAACAAGTCTTAAGTTGATGGGGTATATTTTTAGCAATAGCTAAAAAAAACCATTGTATAGGTCAAAATTATAGATTTTTATTTTATGTCAAAAATCTTTTGGATGTTAAGTAAAGATTATGTTCCGTGAAGATATTTTGTACATTTCATACCATAAATATATCAAAACTTAATTTTTGATAAGTAATATGCATTATTGAGAATTCATTTGGACGACTTCAAAGGTGATTTTCTCAATATTTCGATTTTTTTTGCACCCTCAGATTCCAGATTTTCAAATAGCTGTATCTCGGCCAAATATTGTTCGATCCCAATAAACCATACATCAATGGAAAGCTTATTCAGCTTTCAGATGCTGTATAATTCTCAATTTCAAAAACATTACACTTAATAATGGTTTTGTGGTCCAGGGTCACATTTATCTTGAATACCCAACAGAGTGATTAAGTACACTGTGATATATCGTTTTTAACCACCAAATCGGGTTGGCCCATCTGAACCTATTGGCCCAATGGCAAGCCGGCTCTGATTAATATTTTAGCATAAATCCTTCTGCATAATTTAACCACCAAGCAGAAAACACAAACTCTTGGACACCAAAGTGCTGTAGAGGTTTATAGCTTTAGAAGTGTCTCCAAGATTCCTCAACATCAAATATATGACATGTTCCTCTACGTGTTCCTTTGCTTCCGAATTGGAGGGACTGATGTAAGTGTTTATTGGAACATGTTGGTTTTATGGATTCTGCACGTGCTCTTTCTCGTAAGCTGTGCTCATCTGCATATAAATGATGAATAGAGAGCTTACCGCTGTAGGCACACACACGGGGACACGCAATGTTCATAATGTATGGCTGTATTCTCTCATGGTTTCCCAACTGCATATTGGAATATTATTTATATTGCTATAAAGATTGTGTACAGGAAGTGAAGCAATACAAGATCACAACCCTGGTTTATCTAAATTGTATCCTTAAATGTAACACTTAAACTCATATTGTTCCCGTGAGACAGTGCTTGCAATTAACGTACTGTGAAAGGCTAAATAACAACCAAAAATAGCTGTACATTCAAACACTTCACTATATCTGTAAATTAAATAACTGTCCATTCCCTTAGGTGGTTTGAAATATCATGTTATTATATGAATTGAAAACTAATTTGACTGTTCTAAACCAGTTTAAACAGTTTCAGAATATTTTATACTGTCTTGGCTAGTTGTTGTTGTTCAGATGTTGAAATCAGAGTCATAAGTTCTGTAATGTTTTGGTGCAAAATTTTATTTTGAGAATGCAAACCATTTTCTTTTTTTGGCTACATTTAACACAACTGTATTGATATTGTCAAAGGCAAAATCAGTTACTTTGGTTAGTTCTAGTTCTTTTATTTATAAAGCACATTTAAAACACAGACAATATAGTCCTAATGCAAATCATATATCACAGCATGAATATATGTCTTAATAAAGTCTGTATGTCTCAATACCAGAGTGATAATAGTTCTAACCTGAGTTCTAACCTTTGCAGAGCCACAGTGCATCTGTATGTAGGTTTCAGTGGCACATGCAAATTTCCGAAGCACACTTTTAATTTATTCAGCATTAAGCCGCAAAGGTCAAGGACACAGCAGTGCTGGTCTCAAAGGCACAACCTGCACCCCACTGCTAATCTAAAACCCAGAGCTACGTTTTTATGCTGACTACTTTCACAGTACCCTCAAAAAAGGGCTTTGGATCATAAACCAGGGACATCATCTGAGTGGTAATGATACTTTATTCTGTCTCTGTCTCACTCTTTCCATCTGTTTAGGTGTCTTTCCTGTGTGACCAGTTCTTTCCGTTGCCACTGGTGCAAGTACAGAAACCTCTGCACCCACGACCCCTCCAGCTGCTCATTCCAGGAGGGACGCGTCAATGCCTCAGAGGTACAAACACTAACACACACTGTGTGTTTAGGTTAGAGTCTCTCAGTAGCACATCTACAGGATCACAAACCTCTGGGGAAGAGCTTCCAATATTAGCTGCTGAAAAAGTGTGTGTGAAGTCGACGGTCGCCTCACTAGAGAGCATGCATATGTGTGTGTGTGTGTGTGTGTGTGTGTGTGTGTGTGTGTGTGTGTGTGTGTGTGTGTGTGTGTGTGTGTGTGTGTGTGTGTGTGTGTGTGTGTGTGTGTGTGTGCATTTGCAGGTGTTCAGCTGATCAATGTGCTACATTACACCCTGTCAGGTGGTAAACACACTTGCTCACCCTCTCACAGCGAGCAATTAGCAGTCAATATCCGGAATATTCTCCCTCACAGCACACACAGACTTCCCACTTATTCACACAAAGCCATATGCACAAAATAAACACACACTCATAGCAAAAACTCCTTATTGTGCACCATCAGTCATGGTATGTGTGTGTGTGTTTGTGTGGCAGGTTTGTATGTGTGTATGTTTGTGTACATATGCAATTGTGTACTCCTTTGTGTGTGTGTGTGTGTGTGTGTGTGCGTGTGTGTGTGTGTGTGTGTGTGTGTGTGTTAACCTTTAGGGCGAAAATTGCTGTCATAGAAGTTAGCTAAATATAATAAAAGTTTGTGTGGAAATCTTCAAGGGCAGAAATGGTTTATAAATAAAAAAAATTTTTTTTTTAATTCTGTAAAATGAAGACAATTTTCCTACATATAAATAAAACTAAATAAACATTTTATATTTTATATATTTTTTTGTTTATATTAGCCACTTCAAGTATAAAAAAATTAATAAACTTTTAGCTGTACATATTAATTTATACTTTTAAGTGAAAGACGCAACAATTAATTAATGTTGCCCTCGTAATTTATTTCTTCTTATTAAATAGCACTATTTTATTGTATTTTATTTTATTTCATTTTATAAAAAAAAAATTCAGACACTTTGTACATTTAAGTAAAACATCTGTTTATTTGTGTTTGTTGCACAAATTAAGTTATTCTTAATTAAGTGAAAGATTAATTGATGCTTTTGTAATTTATTTATTTTGTTGCACTATTTTTATTTATTTTTTTATCTGAAAGTGTATCTTTTTATTATTTTAATTTATTTTTCAACAGGACTGCATGTTTGCATTGTGCTTGCCTACTTACATAAAGTGTGTAGCTATGTGTTTAGCTTCATTTTCAAATGAAGTGTGTGTGTGTGTGTGTGTGTGTGTGTGTGTGTGTGTGTGTGTGTGCGTGCGTGCGTGCGTGCGTGCGTGTGTGTGTAAGTGTGTAAGCTCTCACATGCTGACTTACTAGTGCACATCATCTCCACACACAGCTTTTAGAGAGTCACACGTCAACCTGCTTTTAAAGACAACCTAAGGTTTTGTGTGTGTGTGAACTGAAGCTGATGTGTGTGCATTTCTTGCATGCTGTATGTTTCTATAAGGCTCATTCAGTTCAGCTTTCATGTTGTCTGCTGAGTAGACTTGGATGGTTTATGATTTTATGTATTTGCACGTGTTTGTCTTCACTACCCATTCACCTCTCACTCCATTCTTTCCTTTAGGACTGTCCACAGCTGGTCCGCTCCGAGGAGATCCTGATCCCGGCGGGGGAGGTGAAGCCCATCACACTAAAAGCCCGGAACCTTCCGCAACCTCAGTCGGGTCAGCGCGGCTACGAGTGTGTGTTACACATACAAGGAGTCAGTCACAGAGTTACGGCGCTCAGGTTCAACAGCTCCAGCGTACAGTGCCAGAACAGCTCGGTATGTTTGGGTTTGCATGTGTATTTTTATCTCATTTATTTCTCTTAGACATCAATTATATTTTATTGAGAACAAACTGAGAACAAGTCTTTTTTTAATATGCTCAAGTCTCCTGCTTTTTTCACATAGAAAAGTTGCATAAGAGATCTCGACGGTGTCTCAAACTGTGCTCAGATTTGCCAGGAAACAGGATCAAGTGTGCAATCGAAAAAGTTCAAGATCTCAAACATTTCTTATGCAATTCTTCCAAGAGCAAATTATGTGAGCTACACTAACTGGCTCTATGCTGAGAGAGAAAAAAATCCTCAGAAGACATCTCAGATTGAGCTCATATTTGCCAAGATATTACGTCTCAAGTGCTGAAACATTTCTCATCGGATTCTTTCTAACCCTAAATGATCTGAGCTACACAGTGCTCTTAATGTACATCAACACTTGCCATTTGTTTGTCCTAAGGAAAAACAAAGTTGATACTTAAAGTGCATTAAATGTAACTAAAATAATCTAAGCTACAGTATGTAAGAGAGCAATTTATGCCTCAATTTAATCTCAACGTAGATCCAGAAAAGCACGCTGTGATGAATCATGAATTAACACAGCCAAGGCATATTTTACTTTTCTACTGCCACTTTTCACTCACTTTCTGTCATAACCTTTAAATGAACACATACATACACATAATGCAAGTAGAGATTAAGGCAATTGGAGCTCAGTGTCCAAGCTGTAGAATATAGGAGTGTTGAAAGTCTTCCTTATTGCTCAGACTGATGATGCAAGTGTGGAGTAACTCAATAAAAGCACTAATACAGTCAAACCATCTCTCTTTCGTTCTCTTTTTCTCTCTCGTGTTATTCGCTTGTATACTCTGCAGTTTATTCATTCACTTTTTGACTGCATGTTGTAATCAATAATTGACACAGCAAAGACTAAATCCAATAAAACAATTCATAAACTTTACATTATCTGAGTGTTTGCACTGTCAGGAAAATGTCGCAAGCTCTTTGCATCTCTCCGTCTCTCTGCAGTATCTGTATGAAGGGATGAGGATCAGTGAGCTGCCGGTGGATTTCTCAGTGGTGTGGAATGGAAACTTCATCATTGACAATCCTGAGAACATCAAAGGTAACACTTAAAGAAACCCACGAAATCAATGTGTTTTTAAGCCAAAACTCTGGAACCTGTCTGATTCTGTCAAAATCATTCTGCCCTAAATTTAATTTGAGGTGACTGATCGGACTGATTATTATTCGGTCCGTGGTTTTAGCGCAAAATGAAAGTCTGAAGCTACTTTTCTCATGCTCAGCGAAACCTCTTAAGCATCACAGTTGTGCTGAGCTTCATCATTTCATCAGTCCTGATACATTTATGATCAATAGCTCTACCAAACTGTCGCAAAGGTCAAGCTAAGTCAGAAAACTTACACCCCAAAAAATCCTTATTACTTCAGTCATTTCTGCTTGTGTCCCACAGTGCACCTGTATAAGTGTGGCGCTCAGAGAGACAGCTGTGGCGTGTGTTTGAAGGCTGAGAGGAAGTTCCAGTGTGGTTGGTGCAGTATGGAGGGCCGCTGTACCCTACGCCAGCACTGTCCCATGTCCAACCCCTACACCAGCCGCTGGCTTCACCTCGCCAGCACAAACGTCAAGTGCACCAACCCTCGAATCACTGAGGTGGGTCACATATTCTCTACAGGCCTCGCTCTTCATTTCATTTAGGATACATATGGAAATATATCATATAGATAATGTACTGTCAGCTGGCCTGTATTGAGTAATCCAAGTAAAGTGTTCCAGAGATCTCTAAAATTTGGGGTCAGTAGAATTTTTGTTTCCTTTAATCAGCAAGAATGCATTAAATTGATCAAAAGTGGCAGGAAAGACATTTCGGTTTCAAATAAATGCTGTTCTATTGAGCTTTCAATTAATCAAAGAATCATGAAAAAAAATGCAACCCCGTTTCCTCTCAAGTATTTAGCAGCACAATAATAAGAAACGTTTCTTGAGCACCAAATCAACATATAAGAATGATTTCTGAAGGATCATGTGACATTTTAGACTGGAGTAAATGCTTTTCTGATGAAAGTATACGATACCAATATGTATTCTACATCATTTATAACTCAAATGAACACACACACAGAGTTATGTGGAGGAGTCTCCATCCACGCATATTTCTACTCTGTAGTCTAACTGAGCTCTTTATTGATTCTGCTATTCACAGACTCCCAGAGAAAGGTGAGCTTTGTGTATCGCGAGTGATATCTCTCTCTCTGTCTCAGCTTCTCTGCCACTCTCATCGTCAGTCATACTCACTTTAGCTGCCAATATCTCACGTTTTCTTGTAATTAACACAATGTTGGAACATTGATGGCATACTGTGCGGGGTGTGTGTGTGTGTGTGTCTGCTGGGAGACTTGATGTTTAATTAGTTTAGGTAACGCACCAGTGCTCTGTGTTTAAAGTACCTGATTCATGGAATTCATTGATTCATGTGACTGTTATATCACAAGCTGTTGCCCTATGTGCACACCAACCAATTAAAAAGTAAGGGTTATGACTTCCTGTTGTCTGTTTTCATTCAGGCTAAATGGGCAAATTAAGGTTATGAACAGCTTCTGTTGTTGATGGAGCAGTATTGGTGTATGTGTATGCATTTGTGTTTGTTACTAAATTTATGTTATACCCTTTTCTGGAAGGTTTTTACTTAGTAAACTTCATAATGTATTTATTTTTGTTAAATAGTAATGGTTTTGTATTTTGTATTTCATCTGTTTTTTTATTTTTTAATAAGGATGTGCAACAGAGGCTCTGTAAATTTTTGTGAAAATACAAGATTTTGTTTACCAAAAATAAAAATTTAAGTTCAGCTAAATGTTTACTTATCCCTCCCTATATTTATATATATATATATATATATATATATATATATATATATATATATACTAGTTAAATTAAAATACACTAATACTACATTTCATTGAGTAATGATTATTTTAAATGGCTTTGCAATGCAACTATAATAACAAAGTATGTGAAGACTTTAATATGCTACTACAGGTTTTTATAGGCCAGTCTTAAAATACAACACACAATTTTATGAAAGATTTAGTATTTATATAATATATAGTGTCCATGATTTAAGGTTGATAACCCCAACACACATCAAAGTAGAAAAGAGCACTGAATTAAGTTTCAAACACACACAGTGGAACAGTTCCTTCAAAGCAAATTAGTACTTAGCACATAAATGTAAAAATTGTCCTCTAGAGCCATTGTTTCCACGATTGTCTCTTGTTCTTAATTTAGTCATTTCCTGTGTGTTTTTGTCTGAATATAGACATTCGTAAGCTGATTTGTGCAAATACATAGACATTAGTGAGATCTGCCTACAAGAAAATGACAGTCATGAATGATTAATGCTTCTATTAAGCAGCACTCTATCCCTCCTCTAAAGACTTATTAATATTAATGAGGCTTAAGTCCTCAGTGAAAGCAGAGGGTTCAGCATCAGATGAATATGGAGGAAAGTCAAGCACTTGACGCTGGTCTTGACATCGCTTTTTTCCTCAGATGGTCTCTCAGCCTCTCAGCCTCACCTTCACGGAAAAGGTTGGTGTCAGTTCGTGCTTCACTGAACTGATCTTGGATCAGCCATGAAAACATTTAGAATTTTGGACATTTAATGCATTTTTATATCAATATTGATGTTTGGTTTGTTTTTGAGTAATTCATTATTACTGATCATTGCTTTTAATAAATACAACACAGATTTTAAATACGCATAATATAGCTTAATATTCAGAATCTATTATAGACTCTCTCTCTCTCTCTCTCTCTCTCTCTCTCTCTCTCATATATGTATATATATATTTTAGTGTGTGTTTGTGTGTGTATAGCTGGGGGTTGGGGGGCAAGGATCTCCCAGTCAGCGAATGTCACAAGCCATGTTGAAATGCAATTGCAGCCATCCATGAATTTGTTTCAAAACGTGGACCAAAGCCTCAGGAAATAATGTTTTACATACACATACACACAGGAACACACAGCTCAACAATGACAGGGAGAGAGACCTTTATATATATGAATAAATGATATTGTGCCTGATAGAACCTTCTCTCCCATCAGAGCTACAACGCTTGTATAGTACAAAACAGCCTTTCCACAAAGTCACATGTCTATTTACAGAAGAGCATTCAGCTTGACTTACTCAACCACAAACTCCCATTTTAAACCGGATGCACCACTTTCAAGTCCCTCGTTCCTTTCTTTCCTTGCTTAAACACTCGCTTTATTGGCTGAAGTTCAAACCAAGGCCCTCTTTTACTTTTCCCTCCTTTTTCAGGCGTTATCGCAGCCAACCACAGGGACGTTTAAGAGCAAATAAAGTGTTTAGTGTGCAGCTTATGTAGCAAGAAACAAGTCATAAGCTGAGTTTTATCAAGCCCATAAATTGCATCTCAATGTGAATTTAGGACCTGCTTGAATCAGCTGAAAAGAATCCCAGGAACAAATCACACCTTTCGTCCTCCCGCTGCACACTTTCATTACAGCTTCCTAATTATACATAGCAATTGAGCGAGTGAAAACCCTCCGAGGACAGGAAATGCATCCCATTTAGATTAGAACATGCTGGTATTGAGCATTAGCTTAATGAAAGAACCATTCCAAACTGTCTGCAGCACACAATAACAGTTTTTACCTGCAAAAGGACATGATGCCCAGGTATATGTTAGGTAAGGAGCATCCAGGCTGGGCTTCTGCTTTAAAAAAAAAAGCATGCATTAAGAATGAAGAGACTTCCTGTTTGTCCCTGAGACACTCTTAAGACATGACACTGGCCCGTGGCTGGGATTGTTTCTGTGTGCATGTGTCCGTATAACTCAAAGCCAAACATCCAATGAGAACTCTGAAGATCTTCTCAAGAAGTCTACATTGTCATTCCGTGACTAGAATCTAGACAGTCGCTTTTGTAATGATGGTGAAATTGCAGACGGGCACAAATTGTAGCTCTGGAACCAGTAGCTGTGTGGCAGAGGAGGCCGTCTTCTGGGTCAAACAAGGCAGTGCTTTCACCTCCGAGTGGGCGGACGAGACTTTGAAGTATTGAGTCAGTGTGAGAGATATTTCTGCTCTATGAATAAAGCCCATTTGATGTCTGTAATGGCTAGTCAGAACAGCACCGCACTCGGGGTGAAGCTGGAATCTGACGCCCAGACTATTATCGCATGAGCTGATGAGATTTAATCTACAGATGAAAGCACTGCCGCCAGTGTACACTCCACCATCTTTTCATTATCAAGTCATTAAGCATAAATAATAAGGTTGCATCTGTAAGGATATATCTACAGTATGTAATCTGTAAAGAAGGTGTGAATATATTTCGAGTGGGATAGTGGTAATGCTTTTTGCAGTGTGCAGTATACGCTGCATGCTAAATTAATTCCAGTATGCATAAATGTTTAAATACATAACCTCACAGTGTTTAATGTAGATAAAGTCTGGATTATCCTTTTTTTAAAGCTATACAGTTTTACTTTTTATGTATTATAGTATTATTTTTATAATTATAATTTTATTTTCATCATTTCATTTTATTTTGGCACTTCAAGAATAACCGCAAGCCTGTTTGTCCAAATGTGCAGTATGCGACAAAAGTCATATAAAACCTTTTTTTTCCATGTATAATTATTTAAACATACTGCTGAAATCTATGATGTAATGGTAGATTAACAATGCTAAATGTTTTATGTTCTATTTAATATGAAATAATGTAATTGTAACATTTATGCTTTAAAAAAAGTATATATATATGAATTGTTTCGGCAGTTTATTTAGCTTTCTGTAATTAGTTAGTCTTAGATATACTAAGTCGGATGCTGACTCGTACCGATATGAATATTTTTAGCATTCCATTCTTTCTCTTATTGTTCTTGTCTTGTCCAAGAAGCAATAAAAGATTCATAAACTTCCACCCTAAGGTTCACTAGTGACACACTTACTTTACATCCCAAGCGATTAATGTCCACACAAACTCTCACCAACACACTCCTCCCATTGAGCAACTGCAGGATCTAGTCCACTTCCTGCACCACACTGCTCTAGAGCAGTAAACAGGCACACTTAGAAGATGCTTTAGCTTTGATCATGTTGGTTTTACTTCCACATGACTGCACACAAATGGTTTATTGATTGTGTATGTAGTGGCTGTACTGTGCATTTGGCCTTCTGTCCGTTGCCCTCTCTCTCTCTCTCTCTCTCTCTCTCTCTCTCTCTCTCTCTCTCTCTCTCTCTGTGATATTTGGTTCTGGAGAGGATCCAGGGCTGAGCTTCTCTTGGGTTTTAACAGCACACAAGGCTTTTGGCACCCAGAGCCAAGGTCACGCTGAGTGGCCATATTGCATTTTATGAAAGGGTGGGCTGCTCCAAGGGCTAAAATAGCCTCCTGATATATTTATTACCTGTGACAAAGCCATGCAGATCTACTGAACAATTTTAAAGTACTATGCAACTTTAATAGGATAGGAAGTTGCCACAATGAGTTTTACTGATATCTAATTTGGTGCTATTAAAGTGAAATAATGCAAGCAACAATTATCTTAAAAAGGAAGCTTTTTAAAAGGTTAATTTTGAGACATTTAACTAGTTACGGCTTATGCGTGTTAACTTGATTAATTATGTCTCTGTGTTATGCAGATATATATTTGTCTTTCCTGATGTTTTGCATTGAAAATTTTCAAATGTTAAATCTTTAAAGGGATAGTGCACCCAAAAATGAAACTTCTGTAATCATTTACTCACCCTCCAAATGTCATTCATGTCCTTCCAAACTGAGTTATATAAACGCTTGCATTCAAAAAAGTATGAAAAGTAATACTTTTGTGCAGCATAGATGCAATGAATTGATTAAAAGTGTCAAAAAATACAATTGTTATGTAGCAAAATGTTTTTATTTTAACTACATTTTAAATTAGAATAATATTTTAACCTCAAACTTTTGAATGGTTTACAAAAAAAAAAAAAAAAACTATTGACTGATTGAGTCACTGACTCTTCCTCTCTCATTTCAGGTGACCCCAGTGGCCGGACCACCAGAAGGGGGCACCAGAGTGACCATCCGTGGTGTGAACCTGGGTTTGTCTTTCTCAGACATGGTCAACAACGTGCAGGTAGCAGGAATCCAGTGCACCCCACAGGAGGACGGCTACATCATTGCTGAACAGTGAGTGACTGTAGATCTGTAAAACTCCAATGAATTCATGCTGTTAAAGTGTGTCTGAGATTAGAATGAAACTAGTTTAGCTTTTCTTGAATCTTTTTCAAAATAGCAAGCTCTGGAAAAGATAATGTCCTGCTTTGCACATACTGAGAAGCTGTTTCATGGGAAAAAACACCTCTGGTTTTCATCTAGTTTGCTTTAAAGCACGGCAGGATGAGTCCATTAAACACACACAGGATCCAGTGAACACGGCTTTGATATCACAAGCTTAAAGAGACCAATCAGGGCTAAGTATGAAAGGCAGGGTTGGTTATGGTCTTCTCCTTTATGCTCTATCGAGTCTGTCTTATCTGACAGAAACATCTTAACATTGGCAGGAAAACATTTCCGTCTGAAAGGCTAGTTGTCAGCAGTGACCAGGGCTCTTGTGAAGCAGAAACAAGCGCTAATTAGAGTCCAGAAAGAACCTTGTTGAGCAGACCTGCAGTAGTTCCCATTTCTCAGCATCTGTTTGTATTTATCCCTGTGATTTTGTCATTAACCATGTCTGTAAATATCCTAAAGCCAGGATTTCATTATTAATATCAAACCTCCTGGGGTAAAAATTGGGCTAGAGGAGCGAAAACGTGATGATTTGTAGTAGTAATTTTTGCTAGGACATGCAGAAAATTGGCTGCTCTCAGCTTTTTTGTTTCAATTTTAATTTGATTAAAAAAGGAATTTCGGTTAAAAGGTGAAATATGTCATTTCTGCACACTAGCATTACAGAATTGCATAAGTAATGTTTGCTTTCAAACAGGTTTCCTTTAAACACTCCCCTCTTTTTGATTGGCCAGACAAACAGCCCCAAACTAATTTCATTGGTTGAGCTGTTGCTGTGTCAAGCTTGTCAGAATTCTTAAACAAAGATGTTTTGAAATCTCCAGAGTGTTTACACTTTGAAGAGCTCAACCTACAGGTTTAGTTATATTAATTTCTGCATATTGAACTGATATAAGAAAGTATATTAGCATCAAAATAATTTCAGCTTTAAAATACCCAGGATGTATTTGGTGCTCTTTATTCTTCACTTAATACACTCCTCATTATCAGTTGACGATATTAACCCTGGGTTAGCACTGGGTTACTAGGACACTGTGTCACTGTATCCAGCCATCTCATGTCAGCATTCATCATGTCCAGTTCAACAGAATGTTAGGCGATTCTACATTAAATTAAAACTCACATCAACCTTATTGTACACAGGCATTCTAAATATTTGGCTTTCAAGCATTTGTGGCATCATGTTGTAAGGGGTTTTCAATAGCACACAGCATCTGCGTGCAGGTGGAGTCTGTCTCCACAGCACCTCTCTTTGCCGCTGAGGTGGGGCTAGACGGATCGAGCGGGGAAACGTGCGGTAATTGAAATGCGTGGCGTGCTGCCGGCTGTAGGAGGGAGATTTGTCAGCCCTTCTCTCTTCTGACAGCAGTTGAATCCGAGCGGGACGAAGCCGAGTGGGAGTGGATTCATTTGTATGGCACGGTGAATGGGTGTCATGAGGAAATGGAGAATGCACCATTGGGCCCCATCAAACCCAAAGACGGAAATGGGAAGCACACATCTGTGTTACAACAGTCCTGTCTGGTCATTTTATACAAAAGTTGTACAACTTAAGATACTCAAGCTTGCTGTAGATTATTTAATTTTGATTTATTTGTGGCCTTTTATATAAGTACCATAGCTTAATATGTCAGAGTATGAACACACACTTGTATTAGGTTGCGGTCACATTAATGAAAATTTGTGATGGATGAAACACAGCTTACATATAAATTACTTTCAAACCAAGTAACTTTCTGTTGCTCAACATGACAAATTAACGTGGCCAACTTTATGTGTGTGAGGAATCTTGTACCCTCACTCAAAACTTCCCAATCACATGGATTGCTAAAGTATATTAATGACTGGATTTCAAGCACAAAAATGTATGAACAAAGGTAAATGTGACTGCACCTTTACATGGCTACTTTTGAATGGCTATCAATGAAGAAAGGTGCATTTTTCATACACAAAATGGTGTGATAACAGCATCTGCCACAGCCTATTTCTGAACTTGCACCACGCAGCAGCAATGATTGAGCATTCCAACTTTTACAACCTTTAATTGCTTTAGAATGAAAGTCCTCCACTCAGAGTGATTGAGAGGGCATAATGTGCACTGCGAACAGCTGTGAATGCTGTCTTCCGAGCCTGTCAGACTCACCGCAGGAAGCCATATCACGCCCACAATCACGCAGTCTGTGCCGCATGCGTTCTGACAGTCATCCCTGATGATGCGAACACTCGATATCAACCAAACATCGACTGCAGCACACCCGCCCCCCTCAGATTTTAACTTTCATGTCGGTTTCATGTTTACTTTATTTGAGGGCCAGTCAGTGGGCTGTGTTTTTATTATGTCATTTGATCTGACCACCCGTCTGTGGCGATACCTGATCAGCCCGTATGATGTAGCAGCATCATTCTGCTCCCTGATCAGAGTGCATGATAACACTGTATTGATTTGTGCTGGGCGTTACTGGCTCTCTGTATTTGGATGTATCTGCAACTTCAGGCACTTAAATATCCCAGGGGTTGATTGTTATGGGTATTTATTTATTTATTAAAACATAATTTATATTTGCAACTTTTGGTAAGTTTTGCCGCATCCTTATTTTTATTTTAAAAAAAAAATATATATATATATATATATATATATATTTTTTTTTTTTTAAACCGTGATCATAAAAATTAGAAAATTTCACCATATTAATATTATTTTTTTATTTGTAAAAAAAAAAAAAAAATGTACAGCCCCCTTAGTTGTGATGTCATTTCCACCACACTAAAAAAAACATTTAGTGTGACAACAGTGTCAAGGGGAATATAATTTTGTGAGCAAAATAGTTTTCTTGTTTGACATTTCCAAGCTATAATTTTGTTAAATCTTGTAAAAATATATATATAATTTGTGCATTTAGAATGCATAAAATGCTAGCTTTGTAATTAGCCATACTGTAGCAAGACAAACAAGTCTGCCATTTTATTCCATGATGCAATGTCAGAAAAAAGAAAATAATAAAAATGACAGAATTCTCTTGTGATGTATGCATGTCCACTACTGGACTACTAGGTTAGTAGACAAATTAAATAAATCGGTATGATTATATAAATTGATGTCTATGCATCGCATTCCCTTATGCCGGTGATTTTATCAATTCAACTAATGGAATGTGTGCGCTAAAGCAATCAAGGAACCAAAGCAAAAATTACACTGAAAGAGGAAATCAATGGAGGGAGAGGAAGAGTCACATACTGATCAGTCGCCAGGACTGGGGATGACTTCTAAATGCTTTGCTTCCTCACTCTGGAGTCAGTCCCGAAACGTTAAACTTTGTAATCCAGATTAAGAGGATTGCATGAACAGAAGTTGTGATAACAAAGATTTCTATCCATTTAGGTGACTTTCATTGAAGCCAAGGTTATATGTAACATGTCATTGTGTACTTCTTTTTCAGGATCGTGTGTGAGATGGATGCAGCTCCCACAGACAGTAAACCCGGCCCGGTTCATTTGTGTGTAGGGGAGTGTAAACCAGAGCTCCAGACGCGCTCTTCTCAACTCTATTCCTTTGTGGTAAGACCTTGAGCTCTGTTACATCTGAATAATGCAGTGAATTAGTAGTGAAACTGGCCATTGTTTTGGTTTTAAACTGGGCTTTACTTGGTCCATTGAAGAAAACTCACAGGTCACTTTAATGTTATGCCTTTAGACAGGTGAACCTTGCCGAGGTTGATTTGTTCTCAGAAGAGCTTTAACCGTGAAAATGTCACATCACAGGGAGTGACTCAGAGCTCAACATGCTGTACTTCAACTGTTCAAATAGCTACTCTTTAGGAACAAAGACATATTTCTGCATAGATTCATATGGCATAAAGTCCATATCTTCATTAGACGTCCGATTTATATAGAGAGAGAGAGAGAGAGAGAGAGAGAGAGAGAGAGAGAGCGCGAGAGTGTGAGAGCGAGAGAGAGAGAGCGAGAGAGCGAGAGAGAGAGAGATAGTTCTGGCAGGAAACTCTAGATGACCTAATGACATCATTATAACATGGCACAGCTGATTGGTTATCTCCTGTATCGGTAGCCTCTAAACTCAATGCTCAACATTCAAATATATGACTAGTGCTTACCATAGCAGTTGCAGCTTGCTTCAGAAACCCTCCACCTTCCCCAGCTCCACCTGTATAGATCTGCGAAGATATGATTCCTGTATGCTATGTGGGGGTTATTTGGTTAAAGACTATAGACTATATACAACCTCATACTCTTTTATACTATTTTGTTCGTGTGAGCAAATTAGAAGCAAATCCAGTACTATATTTATAATATATTTATTAATTTTAAATTATAGTAGCAGGATTGTTTGTATCTGTCCAGACAGTTATATAGAAACCACATTAATGTGTTGGAACTGTTTCTCCATTCAAATTTGAGTCATTAAAAGCCATAAGGTCATTAAATTAACCTTTTTATGGTGCGCATAACATTTATATCGGCTAATTGCTATATTTAGCCCTTTTTAAAGTAGTGTTTTTGTGCACTATCAGTAGATTCTTAAATGATACCGCAGATTAGTGGTTAATAGCATTCTTTACAAGTGTATTTGCTAGGACATTAAAAGAAAAGCGTGTTTATTGAACTAATGCACTCACCAAGCACAAAAGGCTCTGCAAAATGTACAGATTGCCGCTGTGTTTGTCATTGTTATTGGTAAAACAGCAGCCCTGCTTCCTCCCTTAAGTAGCGAAGCTCTCGTCAGCATAATAGAACTTGTTCTCGGTTATTAAAATATTGAGCGTTTATGAACACGAAGCACCACAGGGAACACACACTGAACACGGAGACAATAACAGCCATTAAGCGAATCAAAGGAAGGATGGTTGCCATGTTGTCTTGTCGTAGAGGAGCACCTGTGGGAACTCTTGCGCACCTGTCTCAAACACCCATCCGCCCGCCTGGGGTTAATAGATAGTCAACAGCAGCATTCACACGCAAACAAAGGCCAACAATTATCCATACCACCACAATTAACAGCCTCTGATAATTAAGGGAACTGTTTATTTTACAAATGCGCTTCAGCCCCTTCCTGTATGCGTTTCTGCATGTTTGTGTGAGCGTGCGTGTGATTTTCCTCCATGCCTTTCATATCGCAGTCAAATATAAAAGCAGCATGTTATCTCAAAAGCTCTGCCAAATGTTGTCGGACAACATGGGGTCCCCAAGCGGCCCACCAGTTGTAGAACAATGCGAGGCGCGACAAAAATTGGTGTTAATTCATTTTTAGTCAATGCACGTGTGAAGTCGGCCACCAGCCATTTCATGTGCTTTCTTAAGACAGAGCTGCCTGTTTCTGTTTCTCCATCTGCTATTTTCAGTCCCTGTGAACAATAAAGGAAGAGAACTGGGAACTAGAGAGTTCATGTACAACATTTTAAAAGCCTTTTATTTATCCTTAGACATGCTTTTCGTGTGCTAGCATCACTTTATGAGCTGAGCAGTAAGGCGTATGAGACTGATGAAGAACAGTTGTTATTTACAGATGTAGCTGTCTTCCGTGGAACAGCCACCCATATCTAGGCAGCTTCAGATTCAGAAAATGATTCAGAAAGCTTTGCTGTCATTTCTGTGCTACTAGTTGAACTGAATGGAATGAATTTAATAATTCAGCTTAGTACTGACACACAGTTTCCTTTTTCAGGGTAATTAATATTACTAAGATTATTAAGTTTATTTGACATCAAAAGAAAAATAATCGGCATCTTGAACTTTAAGTAAAGGTTTTTTTTTATTGTCTCCATCTCTTGTTTGTTTCCTACCCATATTCTCTTTCTGTCTTTGCAGATGCCATCGGTCAAAGGATTGTCTCCCAGTCGGGGTCCAGAGTCTGGAGGAACTAAAGTGACTATAATGGGGGAAAACCTGGGGGCAGGCAGCAGCGTCAGTGTGCTTTTTGGGAACCAGACCTGCGAGTTTTATGAGTAAGAGTCAGCCTTTTTAAATAACGCATTAAGTCCCTATTTTAAGAGACTTAGCTTATCAAAATAAATCTTCAGTAATAATGCGAAAATACAATAATAATAATTAATAATATAGCTTGATTTGTTTTTTGTTTTTTACGTCAGTGTGAATAATAGAGGCTAATGTTCAATATTTTCACTTACTCTTCCTTTTACACATGCCTTATATCAATCAAAGATAGCTAATGATTATTTACTGTTTAAACTTTCTTAAAAAAAAAAAAACCTCTAGATTTCTTCCTCTTTAACTGTTTCCTCTTCCTCTCTCTCTAATTTTTTATGTAAATATCATACCTCTGTCAGGCGTCTTCCTATATTTCCTCCATTTCCATCTCTCCAGGATCACAATTGAAAGATGAGGCTGATTGTAGTGATTTATAGTGCAAGAGAGATACATTTTTAAGGCGATATTGGCTAACTGCAGATTTCTATTTTGCTCGGTGTTCCTGCGTGAAGGATGATGCATTCAGGTGTTGTAGAGGTTGCAATAAGTAATAGCTTAACACTCTAATACACTGCAGAGAGATTGACTAATGCTCACTTTGCACAGGTAGCACTTTCAGTGAGAGCTGTAAGAAAAGACTGCAGTTGAAAAAGCAGAAAGCCAACCACTAGCGCCATTCATATATATGCCATCTGTTATTAAGATAACTTTGTGTCATGCTTTGTCTCTTGTCAGAATCTGATTGGTTTGTATCTGTTTGTTTTGTCCACAGACGGACTATGACGGAGATTGTGTGTTACTCTGCCCCTTCTCTGACGGGTGTGGGACCGGTTCAGATCAGCGTGAGCGTGGATCGCGCCCAGGTCCAAGATAGCCTGACTTTTGAGTACATAGACGACCCCACCGTTCAACGCATTGAACCGGAATGGAGCATCGCAAGGTAACTGTACATATATGATGCAGTATTTTAGTATTGGATTATGCATATCAGAAAGTTTGGCCAAATAGCTTGCATTTAAATCACTATTAGCAAACACTTTTGACTTTTTGAGGCTGATGATTTTAATACCATTTGCATGGATATCAGACACATTGCTCCAAGAAATTGATCTGATTCACTGAATGCAGTTTAGCAGCTTTGTTCAAGGCTGTATGTTGTTGTGTTATTCATGAAAATTATTAACTGAGTGACTTGCATTCAGTTCCTTTCATCTTATATAAAAAAAAATGAGTTGCACCATGTCAGGGTGATCGGTTTTATAAATGTAAAGCTTTTGTAATTCACTTCTGAGATCTAAAAAAGGAGCTACTAATATTTATTGCTGCTGAAGTCTTTAAATCCTTTGCACAGTCTGTAGAGTTTTTCTTATGTCTGAATATAACTTTAAATAACAGCATGTAATGCAATACCAAGGGAACCAAATGAGAGCCCATTGACTTATATTATATCGGCAAAAAAAGAGACATTTCTTAAATCATGGCATAATTTGGGTAAGCTTTTCCTTGGAATGATTTTTAAGCAATTAACTGTTCAGAACTGGACTGATTGTACAGAGCCTCAACATATTCGTATGAAAGTGCTGCACATGATTAAATACAGTAGCAAAACTGAGACAGAATTAGAATGTGCTGAGAATGATTATATAAGTGATGCTGAGACACAGGTTCATTCCAAGCTGGAGTTAGAGAGAGAAACACAGAAAGAACCACTTACACCAAATCCAACACATAGATACATAAGTACATATTATCATGCTCACAAGGAAACTGTATTGCTAAAAGGTTGCTTTTTCATAGCTCTGAAGATTTAAAGTGATAGTTCACGAGCGGCGCCTGGCTAATGAAGTGCTCAAGAGTAAAGAACTTAAACACCTAGAGCTAGATCTCCTCGCCCAATCCAGTCCCAGACGCTCGGCTCTTTTGTTGTGCTTTATAAAGCCGTGGACATTCCCAGAATGCTAAGCAGGTTCATCGCTGCTTTTGTTTGTTTAGTTTTTTTAGTATGTTGAAAGACAACGTCTAGTATGTTTGATTAAATCTACTGAAGCCAGTTAAAAGCATCTTTAATCAGGACTTTCTCAAATGCTTATCTTTTGAGCACCACATCACAAAGAGACACGTTTTAAGGGAAGTTTTGGTTCAATTGGAGATGAGTTACTTCTGCATCAAAAAATTTACGTTCACCCGATTCACATTTATATCAACATGTATCTGTTTTTTTTAAGTGGACACACACCTCTGGTGGTGACTGGGACTAACTTGGATGTCATCCAGGAGCCGAGGATTCGGATCAAGTACGGCGGGCGGGAATCTGTAAACGTGAGTAGCTTCATTTGTGTTATCGTTGGTTTCTCAATTATCCGCCCTCACTTTTGAAATGACCTTAGTTACCTGAGCTCAGGGGCTTCTGGGAGAACAGCTCTCTCATGTGAGCTGATATCTCACGAGGGCCGGTGCAGTGAAACCAAATCGTATCAGTTTGACCTCGGAGACGCACGACCTTGAGAAGTGGGATGCTTTGTCTGCAGGTTTGAGTTAATTATCGGTGACTTTCAGAAGAGAGAGGATCACACAATCTGCACTCTGCCTTTTTTGGGATGCGTTAGACTGTCTTTTCTATTGACCCATGGAGGCGAGATCCGTCCTGACTCACTGCCACAGCTCCAGAAATCGTATATATCTCCTAGCCACAAGCCTCTGCGTGACCTCTTTTTCAAGCTGTGTATCTGTAATTTCGACTAAGTATCCTGCTGAATTATTCAGTCTGCACAAAGTGGTGCAGATGAGGCATTTTACTCTGCTCATACCACCTCTGTTGAACTGGAATTTGTTGGGCATTATTTGCAGAATCCTACATAAAACCAGCTTAATCCGAGCCGGTACTGGTGGATAGTGGCCAGTTAAAGAGAGTTGTATTGGTTAATAGGTTTCAATGGATGATGAACTGCAGACAGAATGGCTTGGTCAGCATAAAGACATCCCAAAAATAATAAGGGCTGAGGAGTCAGTACAAATTCAATTTGCTCACCACTGCATGGGGTCCGAGTTTAATTAATGGAATAGGATTGGTCAGTGTGGTCAGACAGAAAGATGGTAAAGCCAGCTTCTGTTGTATTATTGTGATTTGATTTATTTGTATTATTTTGTAAATGTAAAGTATGCAGTACTGTACATAAACAATCAAAGGGCTTAAAGTTCTCCGGATCAGTGCCGGGTATCCGGGTATGCGGCTTTTGGCTGTGTGAAAAAAAAAAAGTTGTCCTATATAAAAAAAAAATCATGATCGTGTTCACGAGTTTGCCTACAAATGTATGAGAGGAACACAGCTTTCAATCTCAACCAAACTAACATTACTAGCCAATCAGAAGTTTTTGCTCTTATAAACACGAGACGCGCATTTGCTGATGAATGGAAAAGAAGTCTGGGTCTCGAGCGCGACACATTGAAAACGCTGTGAGGCGCAATTACCATAGATTTCCATCTAGCATCATATTTACATAGAAAATCTATTAAAAAGCAACTGAGTAATCACGTCATCTCCATAAGAACGATATTATTGTTAGAACAAATTTACAAGGATTTTTGAAAAGATTTTCGCTTTAGGTTCATCTGGGAAAATGTACTTGATTTGTAATGTAAATCATTTAATCCTCAACATATTTCGAAATATTCTATTTATTGTACATCACGATTTCAAAATAAAAGTTTCTTACTTTGCATGTGGCCAGATATTAAAATTAACTGGATTTAAACGTTGTTGAATCACATGAAACATCGTGAAACAACATTGGCGAGCTCTGCAGGTATTAAAGCCTGTTTTTCCACTTAGCTTTATTAGTATTACTAAAAAATATCAGATTACTCACTTGTCAGAATGATCAGGTTACTTGATTAGCAAAATAATCATTAGTTAAGCACTAGATTAGTTAAAACATTTCAAAATACAACTGCATTCTTTTACTTTTTGTTATTACAAAACAAATATTTTGTTAAAGTATAACAATTTCTTAAAGTATTTAATCATTGTCTCATTCTACTGAGTATCTGCATTTTGTCTCACCTTGTGAACTAAGCGTATTGTCACACACCTGGTGTCTATGAGCATGATAAAGTTAATAATTTTCCAAGTGTATGAAAAAAAAGTTTGAATAAGGAAGGCAATAACTTTGCCATAGTATCCTTTCAAATTTTACAGTTGCCACAGTCATTGCATTGTTTGCACTTTATTTGTACCATTTCGTTTTATTAGTTAATTAATTTAAATTTGAAAGATAATAACATTGTTGATTAATAAGTGAAATCTGTTTTTAGTCCTTGAAAACCAAAAAAGTAGTGCAAGTCCTTTAAAGTCCTGGAATTTTATTTTGCAGTATCTGTACGAACCCTGTTTAAGTTAAGTTGTTTTTGTTGTTGCCATTTAAACTGAACTGTGCTTTTCTGTAGTAAACTGTGTTTGTATACTTCTTGTTTTATATTCATTTCCTAGCATTTCATTTACCATTATTTCTTTTAAACAAAACAATTTAAAAAAAATGTAAAATTTTAGATTGTAGGTCATCTTGAACACTGTCAAGGATAGAGCTAACTAGCAAAACTTGATATCAAAAGCATCCTAAATGTTACATGTGTTTGCAACATATTGTAGTGAGTAACCTTTATTGCTGTTTCAAATATCCCACCATAATCTGTAGTCTGAGCTTGTCAAGGGCTAATTGCAATGGAATGTACGTTACTAATTAATTTAAAGTAAAATAATTTTCTTATCTTTATTTTTGCCAAATAACCCTGTGTATGTGACTACCCCCACAACCCCCAAGCCGCGGAAAAACGTTCAGGATTTTTTCGGGCTCAGACGTGTATATATACAGTTTAGTAAAGTGAAAAAGGGAAACATTTTGGGTGAACTATCACTTTAAAAGCAACAAAAAAGTCAGAGAGAGGGTGGGAAATGCTCTTAATGAAACTAAATTAGGAGCCATAAAGTATGACAGGTCTCTTTGTACAATAGGTGCATGTTCAGAAGTAATCACACATTGTCTTTTACTTTGCTGAGGTGAAAGCAAACTTCTATAGTCTTCCTTCCTCTGTTCCCGAAAGCATAACTGCACTTCAGTCCCCAGCAGTACAGATGTACCCATGTGCAGGTTAGTTCTTCTGAAAGTCACTTTTAGTAAAAGAGACACCAACTGCGCAATGAGGAGTGACAGAAGCCCCGTGTTCCTCCACGCTTCAAAGAGCCCAGAGTTCTTAGAGTTCTTAAAGGGACTCGTGAAATATGTTGTGTGGGCGCTGTCTGATGTGTCAGGTGCTAGTGCTGTCTCTTTCTTTATCTCCCTTACTTTTTACAACAGAGTGAAAAAAAAACAGGTAGACAGAGAAAGGTTGGCTTTTGCCTCTTAGGCATCGTCACCAAAGAATCAGCAGGCTTTGATTTCCTGCATTTTTATTAGCGGTTGAGTTTAAGATTATGTATTTCTTCATCCCCCGTTTTCCTCTGTATTTTGGGGGAGGGAGGTGGGGAACAAAACAGCGGTAGAGTCTAGAAATCAGAGCCGAGTGCCCGTTAAGGCAGCTTTCAAACTGTCTTTTTCCTCCTCCCCAAATTGCTTCTCTTCCTCCTCTCTGTTACCTGGTGGGGTTCTCAGAAGCTGAATGGACGGCATACAATTGTCTTTGTGCTTCCTGCTGTACCTGTCACCAACCTGCAATTGAGACATTAATCATTTTCCTGATTATAGCTAAAAGATTCGTTTTTCTATCTTTGTCTTTTCTCAAGGAGGAGAAAAAGAAAAAAAAAGCTTGACGTGCACCGGCGTAGAGATTGGGTAATGAAGTCTGGAGTCAGATTCCTAAAGCGTTGCGTACCACTATCTGAGAGGATCACAAAGGCACTTCAGTTTTTTCCTTCTAAAATGGAGCAATCAGATGCTCCAACCAATCAGTGTCAAAGAACTCCCCAGATACCTCGGATAAGGAAAAAAAACAACAAAAAAAACATAAAGAACATGAACTATGGATGATAAAAGCATCTTAACATTTAACCGAGCCACAACAGTAGTTCTACATCCGTCCTTATTTCCAGCCATCTCATTTTTTGCCATTGTATAGTTACAAGTGCATGTGCTTGAAAAACAAAGGGCATAATTCAGAGCTGGTGGGCAGCTCTGCTCAGTCATTAGCATGACACGTTTTATTCTCCTATGTCAGTTTGCTGTGATGGGCTCAGAAGAAGATATCATGCTGTTCACACTGTACTGAGTTTCAGTCAAGCAGGGAAGGTTCATCATTTGCTCAACTTTGTGTTTTTGGACCCCATTGGCTTTCATTGTATATATATATATATATATATATATATATATATATATATATATATATATATATATAATATACTGTGTGTGTGTGTGTGTGGTATATATATAAAAAACAAGAAAGTAGAAAGTCAAACGTGTGTGTGTGTGTGTGTGTGTGTGTGAGACAGGTTTGACTTTCTTCTCTGCCGTTGGAGGAACATAAAATAATTTTTAAAAACGTCTTTGTGCATTGTTTGTTTTGTCCCATACAATGTAAAGTCAATGGGGTCCAATGTTGTTGTTTTTGTTCCTCACTTACTTACATTGTATGTACAAAAACAGTTGAAACATTCTATAATATATCATGCATGTTTGGAACAAATCAAGATGAGTAAATGATAACAGACATTTCATTTTCAGCTGAACTATCCCTTTGCGGCATTACTACCATTTTCACTGAGTAACTTGAGCCAGATTTTAGTCAGGGAGCCCCATCTCTATGCAACTCAAGCCCGAGAGAAGTGCTTGGATTGATTAGTTTAGGTGGGTAGGACTGTGCTTTGTGCTGAGTCATGTGTCAGTTCATGAAATCCAATTATTTCAGAGAGACAGTAAAGGATCCCAATTATTTCCACAGCCAAATACCTGCAGCTACTGCAGCCTGGTCATCGAAGGACAGGAGAGTAACTCGGATGTTATAAGTCTGATGCAGGCCCTGAAGTGCAGCTAAAAAAGACATTTGGTTTTGACCAGCTCAGTATCTGCATTTCCTTCTGCTTACAGCAGGAGTTATTTAAAATACAATTAAAACCTGCTAATTAAATCCAGCCATGTGGAAAGCTAAATTTTTTCCCCCACTGTTGGAAAACTGGTAGCTTGATGTGGGCGGAAGTGAAGAAACAAACTGAAGCAAGACAAAATGTGTCAACAGCCAGTGCGCGTCCAGCCAGTTTGCAACAGATGGCATGCAGAGGCAGCGCTAGGCTCTTCCAGGCCGTGCCAGGCTGATTGTGGCCACAGCATCTGTCTCTGACATGGCACTGCCACGAAAGGACAGAGAAACACACATACGGTTCAATTGCATTGGACCCTTATCTTGCCTGCTTAGCTGGCCAGCAGCGTTGTGTGGCATTTATAATGGCTTTTCAAATTAATAACACAAAGGTTGCAAGTTCAGTGTTTGGTAGGGGTGGTCCATGAACAGAAGAAGTGCTGGAACAGTCCTCCGCTGTCATCACTGTAGTAGGGTTGACCCCGAATAGTCGACGAAACGATGCTTTGATTCGAGGAGCCTGATTCGACTACCAATCTGACTACCAATCTGGTTTTGAGTCAAGCACTTCATTGTAGTAGGCTGCTAAGGTGATATCTCTTCAGCGCACAGCACGAGCAGTTAACCATGACTGGGAGTGTTATATACATACTATTATAATGAGAAAACCATTCTACTAAAATGCTATGAATTCCTAGAGTTTAGCTTCCGTGTTTCTGCACATTTTTTGTGAGTTCGCATTCAGATATGCAGAAATGTTCATGTGCATTTAGGCCCTTTTTGTAAATAAAGTTTTAATATTAACGTTATGTTGTATAAATAATGAAGCGTATTCTATATGAAATTATGAGTTGAAACCCATTGATTAAAAACTTGCTATCAAATGCGTCACTCTACTGGTCATCTTCAGAGCGCGCAGCTCAAAACAGAAATGCAGAACATTAACTGCTAACATTTTAGACTAACGTTATAGTGAGAGCTATTGTATATTATTACACTATTGTAAAAGAAAATTGTTAATTGTTATGGTTTCGCCGACGTTAAGTGTTAGCTATCTGTTCAAATACCAGTTAATCGATGACAAGAAAACCACCTCAATCTCAGAAATGATAAATATCAAATATTTTACACACTTTAAGGACCAAGTGAAGAGGAAGAGCAAAGGAATGAGCAACCAAAAGCTATGCAATGAGATGCACCCTCAAACTCGCTCAAATAAAGTTTGTGTGGTCAAAATAAGTTGATATCGATTGTGGCTCTGGCTGCTAGGAGGCAAGATGCGAGTAGGAGGTGTTGTGCTCGCTGGTCCTGCCGTGCTTTGAAGATATTTAGCTCTAATTAAGTTTATCCCCTTAGTGTCGGGAGCAGAAAGAAATGAGATGAAAACCTCCCGGCACAGTCAGAGTTTCACAGCAATCAATTTTGTTGTTCGAGAGTCAGCGCTGCTCTCTGCTACTCCGAGGGAATAGTTTAGTCGCGTGCACGTAGACATGAGTGCATCCGTCAAGTGTGACTGCTGATGTTTATGTGGTACTGATCACAGTTGTTGCACACTTGAGGTATGAGAGGGCTACAGTTTGCATCATTTCAACCCAACAGTGTAATCACATTGGATTCGGGGTTTAGCGCTTAGCGATACACTGAGCTTGTGTTGTTTGTGTTGCAGGTTCCAGACAAACCCAGAGAGACCAATCAAACTCTAGATTGTTTAATCTTTCTGCAAAATGTAAATATAACAGAAAATGTAACCTTTGTAAGGATTATTTTTTTCTATTGTGGAAATATTTTCATGCAATGACATTTCCCATTACTTTAATTTATTTAAAACAAAGTATTAAATTCCTTTATAACTGAAAACAAATACCACTATTATATACTTGCAATAGCGTTGTTTTAGTATCGCTGATATACTATTATAGTTTTTGTAACTATTTTAAATTTAAGTTAACATAAAGTTTTTGTAATTTTGTTGTTTTTTCTAAATTTTTTAGTTTTATGTTTTTGTTTTGTTTCGTCTATATAGTTCTTATTAATTTTTTAGTTAAGTTATTTTAGCACTTAGTTATACTAATCTAAAATGAGAAATGATGCCTTTGGCAACTAGTGGGCATCATATTTGGAATGCTTATACTATTTCAAGTAACATTTCTTAGTTTGTATTAATAACCCCAATTTAAGTATTTTTCTTTCAGCAAAATATGATTCCTTATTTATTTTGTTCAAAGTCAAGTCGAGTCACCTTTATTTGTATAGCGCACAATACTGATTGTGTCAAAACAGCTTTACAGCGTCAAAAAGTAAAAAAAAAATGTCAATAATGCAAGAAGACAATAACAAAGAATCATTTTTCCAGCTAAAATCAGAAGACCCAGGCATGCTCCTGACAGGTTTTGTGCTAGATGTGAAGCTCATTTTATCTTGAAGAACAAAGCCTCACAATAATATGTGACATGGCTTGATTCATTCAGAAGAACGTAATTTACACTTTTAATATTTTCCCTCTGGGTTTGTTCCTGATTTGTTTTTTTCTGTTTATTCATACTTTCATTTGTTCTTCAGTTCCGTTGTTGTCTAACAAAATTAAATGCATCTGCAGTCTTCTCAGTTCAGTAAAACACTTGAAAACAGATGGTACCAAAGGGATCTTAATGGGAAAGAACTGAAGTGAGATGAAACAAGGAATAACAATCACTCTGGAAAAATGCTGATGAAAATGAAGCATATTTCTCTCTGTCTCTCATTTCCAGGTGTGTAAGGTTCTGAACATCACGACTATGAGCTGTTTGGCTCCCTCGCTGACAGCCGAGTACAGGCCGGGTTTGGACTCAGTCAAGCACGCGGACGAGTTTGGCTTCATCTTCAATAATGTGCAAGCTCTTCTAGTTTACAACAACACTAACTTCATGTACTACCCCAACCCTTACTTTGAGCCTCTCAGCACCAATGGCATACTGGAACAGAAACCTGGCTCACCGATCATTCTAAAGGTACTTCCATCATCACGATTGACCCTTTGACCCAATGTTACTTGCAAGATCAGTTAACCACAAATATGTTTATATACACAGAAACAGTCAGTAGTGTAAGCTTTTCAAACGTACTGTACCTAACCATCATCCACATGTACTGTGTGTGTGTATTAGGGTAAGAACCTGGTTCCTTCGGCCTCTGGAGGAGTGAAGCTTAATTACACTGTTCTGATAGGAGAGACTCCTTGTTCTGTCACTGTATCTGAGTCTCAACTGCTGTGCGAGCCACCGAATCTCACCGGCCAGTACAAAATCATGGTAAGATGTATGCAAAAAATAAGTATGTAAAAATAAATGAGTTTTCACAAAAATATTAAGCAGCACAACTTTTTTTTTTTTTTACATTGATCATAAGAAGAAATGGTTCTTGAGCAGCAAATCAGCCTATTAGAATGATTCCAGAAGGATCATGTGACACTGAAGACTGGAGTAATGATGTGCAAATTAAGCTTTGCCTTCACTAGAATCAAAGTTTTTAAATATATTAACAAAGAAAAAAAGTTAGTTTAAATTGTAATAATATTTTACTGTATCGTCATTTTTACTATATAAATACATAGTCTTACTGAGCATGAGAAGTGTTTTTTTTCCCTTTCTGCTCTGTTTTTGTAAAAGAAAACAGTCAGCTCTAATAATCTGATTGAAAAATGAGTCAGATTTCTGATAACAGTGTCTCATGTGCTTTTATTTGTTTTACATGCTTGAAGGGCCCTTCAGTACTTGTTTACTAGATTTCAGACCTGTGCTGTTGAGGTGTTAAATGTCTCAATGTTTACTATTGCTCTACCGGCGGCTGAGACTCAGACCAGGCCTTCACCACAGTCTTGCCGCTGTCACCTGGTTCCCTAGAAACAGAAAACCAATTACTGTTAGTGCTGCCCAAAACACAATGTGTATGTGTGTCTGTGTGTTTTTCAATGTTTTTGTTGGCCCAGAGAGTTTTACACTCTGTATCTCTGTGTGTGCAATTGTTCTTGATTGATTCTCATGTGTAAATATATGTGGGTTTGTTGTCTCAGGTGCAGGTCGGTGGTCTGCATGTGTCCCCCGGCTCAGTAAACATCCTCTCTGACAGCCTCCTGACTCTTCCTGCCATTGTCAGCATCGCTGCCGGCGGCGGCCTCCTCCTCATCATCGTCATCCTTGTGCTTATTGCCTACAAGCGTAAATCCCGCGAGAACGACCTGACACTCAAACGACTCCAGATGCAAATGGACAACCTGGAGTCCAGGGTCGCGCTGGAGTGCAAAGAAGGTGGGAAAGACACCGACATCGCCTTTCCACTATGTTGCATTTTTGCTTATTTGTGTTTATTTGGGAGAAAATAATGTTTTGCTTAATTACAACCACACAACAGGACTGTCGAGTCCTGGAAAAGACATAGTTTAATGAGTCGGATAAGAGCATTTTAATATGCTTTTGACAAATCCGTATGAGATTTATGAGCTTTTCTATCAGGTTGCTATTAAAATATCATTGCCCTTTTTTTCCAAATTAAACATTCAATAACTAACTAATAACCTTTCTTTGCCAATAAAGCAAAATTAATGAAACTCAACATAGGAGCTTGATAAAGATGCTCATTTAAAAAAAAAAGAACATATATATGTATTATCAGTAGATGTGGGAATGGAACCCATGACCTTGGTGTTACAAACACCACACTTTTTTGGTTACAAGAAATGATTGGGTTTGGCGATTGCGAAATATCACAGGATGGATTTGAAGTGTCAAATGTTTCTGTTAATGGTTTTTTACCAATTAAATCTTTAGAGCGATGCAACACAAATCAGCATTTGAGGGTTTCAGGGGGCTGACAGATAAAACCGTTTATTACACACAATGCAGAAGAAAGAGCATCCCTGATGTACGGTTAGCTGGTCTGAGAGGATAAGGTTTGTGTTGACTGATTCTGGAGCAACAAGGAATTTAAAATGCAGAAGTATTAAAAGGGCAGACTGAGTCCTGCAATCCATGAACGCCTGTGAGAGAGTGAGTTTAAGATGAGAGAGAAGGCATAGAGAGAGACGCCAGGCTGAGATGAAGAGGAGGACAGGTGAGGGGAGATGATAGAGTAGAAGGTAGAAGGAACGTTCCAGAAAAGAGACGTGAAAACGTGAGGGGAAAGAGAAAGAGAGGTAGATAGCTCCCTCAGGGAAGAGTGCTGCCCCAGGCTCTGTCAGAATGGACCCAATTAAAGACATCCCACCTCCATTCTCCAGCAGCAGGGGACAGGCACTTCAGCAGCCTGCAATTTATTCTCTGTGTGTTTGTGTTTGTGTGAGTGACCATAAATAGAGAGAAGCCGAGAGGTTATTTTGGTTTGCTCTTTTCGTTTGCCTGCAACAACCTTCATAAAAACATCAAACTGGAGAAAAAGTCTTCAGAGATGCTGATTAGCAGTTTAGCAGTTCGGGTTTTGTTGCGTTGGGACCTTTAATGTGACTACAACTTCTCAAAAAACTCAAGAATCACCCTCATATATCATATTTACAGTAAAAGTTTCTGTTCCAGTTCATATATCATATATGTAAATTTGAAATAAGAAATTATATATTTTTGATGAGAGTTAAAAAAATTCCTCTCTAAATTCTCATTACTATAATACTTTTTTACATTTGAGGGTAAAATATTTATATTTATATTATAATATATATATATATAATATATATATATATAATATTAATAATGTTATATTATTATTATATTAATTGTGATTTTCAAATAATCATTTAAACGAATAAAAAAAAAATGTTCCATATATTTGAATGCACTTATACTTTTTTTTTCATCAAAAATATATCAGCATGAATTAAAGCATATATGAGTACAACAATAAATACTTTCTATTTGGCGATTTCGAACTTTATGATAATGTGCTTGATAATATAATTTATATAATTTTATTTTTTGTGTGTGTTTTACATGACCTGGACATTGTACTATGAAAGTGTATTGAAATTGTTTCTCTTTTTTTCTCATCCCCCTTTTTGTTTTCAGCTTTTGCAGAACTGCAGACAGACATTAATGAGTTGACGAGTGATCTAGACCGGGCCGGTATTCCCTATCTGGATTACCGCAGATATACCATGAGAGTGTTATTCCCCGGCATCGAGGACCATCCTGTGCTCAGAGAGCTGGAGGTGGGCTGCGGTCTATGCTAAGAGGATTTATTTCATCAACACTTTTTTTCTAACAAGTTAATGCACATTTCTGTGCCATGTGACAGAATCATACAGTAGGTGGACAATCAGAATGGGTGTTACCACCGCCACAGGGCCGCGGCATTAACTGCAAGTCAGTCGCGTGTTAAATGAATTCGCGAAACTACCCCCAGGTGATGCAAAGGGATGGATTGCAAACGTAATGTAATTGTTAAATGTTGGTTTGTAAACAGAGATGAAAGGACGAAGTAAAACAACAATTACATTATAATATAACATTGTAAGATCCTTAATTACCATTAGAAAGTTACGCAATGAGATTGGAAATTTAATTAACAATTATTTGGAGCAGGATTTTAGACCAATGAGACTGCCTATTACAATCCCACAAAAATTGAAAGAAAAAAACAAAGTCTAACCTGTTTAGGACATTGCATAATTTACAACTTTTCATGTAGCATGTGCTCTTGTTTTTTATTTAAATATGCATTAATGATATTAGTACATTGACAGATGTAGATGGCTTATAAAATTTTTTTTGTATTTAACAGCAATGATGTTGTTGTGTGTTCCAGGTGTCTGGTAATGGGCAGCTGTGCGTTGAAAAAGCTCTGAAGCTGTTTGCCCAGCTGATAAACAACAAGGTGTTTTTGTTGACATTCATCCGTACACTGGAAATGCAGCGCTCCTTCTCCATGCGTGACCGTGGCAACGTGGCGTCCCTAATAATGACGGCTCTCCAGGGTCGACTGGAATACGCCACGGATGTGCTCAAACACCTGCTGTCCGACCTCATCGACAAGAACCTGGAGAGCAAGAACCATCCCAAACTGCTGCTCCGGAGGTTTGCAGCTCACTTTATGTTTCTGGTTTCAGTTAGTTTTTCGTTTACTTTGTAGTGTTGAATGAATACGTTACTAACTGAACTCAAAGTTTTGCTGTGTTTTCTAAGCCGAGCATAATAGCTATATTGATTAATGATCCATAACTCTACATCCCTCCAGTCTCTCAGTACGACCCCATTGTCAGTGTCACTTATCATTTGAGCGCTATGTACTCATAAAACATTCATGAGCAGCTCAGATCTACTTGTTTTTCCTCTCTCTTGCTCTTGGCTTTCCTTTATGCTTTCCCTCCAAATTTGTATTGGTTTTTCAAAGTCTTTCCATAGCAGTGTGTTAACTAGAAGATTTAGACTAATAATGATTAAACAAAGAGTTGCCCAAAGGCTAAGTGCATGATGGAGGCCAAGTGTATTTTAGCTTCAGATGGAAGTGATTTGTTCCCGCCTACCGCGGCGCTATATCAGCTATACATCACACTTTGAATATTTAAACCACACAGGCCAAACAAACACCACAGCCATTCCTTGTTTGCTGTCTCTCGATCTTATTGAATGATTTTTGGTCTTTCATTACATGACTTAACTGATTAGTAGTCACAGTAAATAGATGCAGGGGAAATGTGGATTACGCTGTTATTTAACGTGACAGAAGCCATGTTTTCTCTCGTTATCTGCTGTCATTAGGAACACAAAACACTAATCCCCCGCGCTGGCAGGCTGGGCCGGGGGATCAGGGGCCCGTGGTATTAGATGACACTTTTTTCATTTTTTTCTCTATGGGAATTTAGGAGATTATCGATTCGACATGCTCCTTTTGGAATTGTTCGCAGATCCGTGTCTTCACTTTTCCAGGAAGTATCTGGAGAACAAGAACGCTGTATTAGAAACCAAACAAATCTGTCTCTTTCTGCCGTGCTTTCATTTATTTTCATAAAGTGACCCACTTGCATTTAATGATAACCAACTGTGAAAAATAACAAGGGCCTGTCTGGTCTCTGCGGTCATCAGAGTGACTGTACGTTTCATTTCAAATGGCCTAAAGCTTAGTTGGCATTAATATTTGCTTGTCTATTATTATTTAATCTTTATTTGATTATGGAATATATGGAGACACAAGACTCTCTTATTCTGGGCCTCTGGTCCCATCTGGATCAGCAGGGGAATGTGATTTTTTTAGTGAAGACCGATTCATCACTTCAGTGGGAAAGCCACAATGAATTAAATATGCAGCCATACAGTGCATAAAAAGATTTCAGTGTTTTATTACCATCCTTTATTGACAGAGACATTACAGAAAAAGACTTGGGAGAAAGAAAAGGGATGTGGGATTCAAACCTGCATCGCCTGCAACTCACCACAGCTCTGCATGTATAGTGCATGGTTTCTGTTTGTGTTTTGCTGTAGTTGTGTGCATCTGATTCCTCGATTCTACCTCATTTTTTGTTTTGATACAATGTCCAGGTAATGATCATTTTTGGCCCCTTTTTTTGCCATCCACATGAGCACCATGACACAATTTGTCAGTGCTAGCCATTAGGCCGCGTCTCCAACAGCAAATTACTTCTTCGCTGAACTTTTGAGATTTCTTTTTTATCTTTCACTCCCTCATGTTAATATCTTTGGAGGACTGTGGTTAAAAATGGAACAGCTCCATGGCCTCAGGCACGCTCTTGCTGGCTGTTTGTGTGTGTGTATGTGTGTGTGTGTGCGTGTGTGTGTGTGTGCGTGTGTATTTTCACCTAATGGGATTTGCATGCACACAGAGTCTCGGAATGGACTATTAGTGAGATACATTGTGTTGTGTGTCGTCCCTTCAATGAAGCATTCCTTTACTCCCTTAAGACATACACATACACATACACACACATGCACAACTCATAAAAATGCTAATAGCTAATAAAACCCTCAAGTTCATTAATGAAACTCTTTAAAAAAATAAAAAAAAAGCAAGCACGCAAAAAGACAGAAAAATGCTGAAGAAAGGGGAAAAGCAGACAGAGGCAGAATTTCACAAAAGCCTGGTGTGATGAAGTTGTAGAGGATGCAAAAACTAATTTAGGTGCTTTAATAGCTACTATTAACTTTCTCTTCATTCATTCTCTCACAGGGAGATGAACGGGCAATGTGTTTGTGCTTCCTGGTGAAAGAAAATAGTGATTCGGTTGCGATGAAGAGATTTTGGAGATTGACTTCTGTGGATCGGAATTATATTTTGAAGCCATGTATTGACTCCTGATCAGTTTCACTTCATTTTATTTGTTAGAACTCATTTTTCAGCCATTTGTGAAACTAGTTCATGAAAATCATTGAACCAGATGCTTCTAATAAACTAGTTTCACAAAGGTACTGTATTTTGAAAGAAGGTAAAATGACTTCAGTAACCGGTAATTCAGCCCTTATTTGTGGGGGGGGGGGAGGTGTACGTCATCGTCCATCATTTATCGTTGATTGACTGAGACAGGAAAGAAGAGACAGGAAACACTCTTGCAAGACCTGATGCAACCAGCATCAAACGCTCTGTCATTGTAGTGTATGTATGTGTCAGAGCTCATAACTCAGTCTCACACACACGAATGCACACATCAGTGCACAAATACACACAGGTATCCTCTCGTTCCTGCATCCAAAGTCCCTCAGCTCACAGACCCAGAAGAAAAAAGGTTGGTTACAAAGGAAAGTTGACAGGCTTAAAAGAGAATATATAAACATGACAATGTTTTGTATAGCCCGCCACACATGCTGCTGAATAAAACACAAAAACACACACTGTCCTTTAGAGAAACCTCAGCTTGACTGACATTCTTGTCACAAACATGACGACTTTCCTTAGTTTCACTCCATCTTGCATCACTCCTTCTATTTGCCCACCTCTCGTGTCTCTCATTTCGTCTCTGTGAGGCTGCCATTGATTTATTCACTAAAATGCACCATTATTAAATAAGAATAATTTGTCAGCCTCTTTATTTGACAGCCACGTATGTTCTTTCAGTAAAATTAGCATTTATTATCTGCTAATGCATTAACCCAGATGGAAGAATACCTCAAAAACTAAAAAAGAAAAACATGCAGTATAATGCAAAACACATTATCTTTACGTTAATGGACTCTTAACTTACTATACAAACACGAAACCACGAAAGACCTTGTTTTTTTAAAGCAGTCCATCCACTCAGTGGCCATCATGGCTGTTTTCTAGTATAGCTTCTGTCTACTTGAATATGAAAATCTCCTAATCTGTATTTTATGCCAATGAAATATGCCAAAATTGGTGTCATAATTAAAAAAGGCCAGGTCTTCACCAACAAGTAGTTTGGCTCAGTGACCACCTAAATCAGCTTTGACTAACCTGTTCTAAAATGAGGCGGCTATCATTCTTGCATTTCGTCTGGACTGTTTTTAAGTTGTTAATCAGTTTATGTACATATGTACTAGATTGACATCTTTACATGTCCTGTGCAAGGGCATATCTTTGTTTTTCATGAGACTTTTTGAGACAACGTGTCAAGTTTAATTTTAGTCATCTCGCATTGGTCACATGGATATGCAGTGATTCAAGTTTATCACCCTCCAGACCTGATCTCTATAAACACACCTCATCTTGTCTTTCCATTCATTTTTCACGGGGTCACGTGTGACCCTGAAGTGAGACCCCCTCAAACAAAATACACACACATGCACACACACTCTGTGTTTGCGGGTTGTCTCAGCAGTGTAATCATAGCTATTTCCACATGCATTAAGAGAGTCATTTTCTCTCACCGCTGTTGAGTAAATTGCCGGTGTGCTACCTCACCGTCCCCACGCCGGCCGAGCAGAGTGTGTGTGACAGCACATAACATCGCAGACATCACCCTGACAATTACGCAGCTGATATTACATCGTCCTTTGATGCTTATGTGTATTTGAAATGTCCACAAGTGAACATAATACTCGCTAGCACAGAGAGCCAGACAGAGGGGGGAAAAAAGTATTTTCCGGGGTGAAGGGAGGAATGTTTTGCAGGCAAAGAGAGGAATTTGTATTCCACAAGCGCAGGCAGCTGTCAGAACGAGGGAATAAACCTTTCATGTATTTTTCATGCTCGTTAACCACTCCCGTCGGGGTGCTGTTTGTTCTTTCTTCCTCCGTCTGCCTTATCTTTCCCTCACTCTTCAGCTTTCTACCTGCTCTGTCTTCTACAAACCTTCAGCTCCCTTTTCTCTCTTCCCAAATCATTGCCCACAGCTCTAGGGATCCCTGTTTGTCATTTGCGGGTTTATTTCTATGTCGTCCCACAAAGCAAAGAAAGAAAGAAAGAAAGAGACAGGGTGGTCAGAAGAGTCTGGAGTGACTGACAGGGAAGGCAACTGATGTTTTTCACACTTTCTGTTTTCCTCTCCATCAGAACCCAGCCATTATTATAGGGGAAAAAGGAAATATGCAGGTATTCTTGATAAAAAGTGTTGTCATCTGCTGATGTTGGTGTATTTGTGTGTTTCAGGACCGAGTCTGTTGCTGAGAAGATGCTAACCAACTGGTTTGCTTTCCTGCTTCATAAGTTCTTGAAGGTAACTTGCTTCTATGGCTTCCTGTAATAGTACTAGTCTCTTCCAGACAGACTTGTGACGCTCAGCATGAAGTCTGGATCATTCTGCAGCTTTTTCTGGCTCAGAGCCGCCCAATTAGACAGGAAGCGCCAGTCATGTCACGATCAGCTACAGTTTGTGTGTTTGTAGGAGCTCATTCAAATAATTGGAGTCTCTGAGAAATATGAGAAAATATTAAAGACATTAATGTGTGTAGACATTATGGTCGGACTTTAACGGTATAGAGTTCAGTTGTGCTCAAGGACATCACGTTACCAAGGGTCTCAGACTAAGATATATTTTTATGTTTTGCATGAATGGGGCAAATCCAGTCATGTTAGCAACCTGGGAATGTTTAAGCACAAATTTGTTTCCCAGAAAGGCAATTGGAAATTGCATAAAACCTACCAGTCAGTTTTTGAGAATATACATATATATATTTTTTTTTTCATGTTGGTCATAAACTGTCCAGGTAAACATGTATGTGCATAATATAATACATACTGCATACTAACTCTACACATCATGCAATAATAAACATTTTAAATGGTAGTTTGCTACATACATTGTTGAAACACATGATGTTAATTGACTGGTCACATGACTTCATTATGTTCCTATTTAATTCTCTAAATGACATCTTTGAAAATATGAACTAGAAAATTATGAAATAGAAATCCTGTAACATTGTAAATGTCTTTAGTCTCATTTTTTTATCAGTTGAATGTATCATTACTCAATATTATTCATTTCTTAAAAAAAAAAAAAGAATTGTAGTGTACATACTATATACTGCAGAAATAGTATTATGCTAGTGTTATATTCCACAGACTTAGACCAGTCAGTGTATAAGTAGTGATAAAGTAATAATAATAAAAATGTGTGTTGGTGTTTGTGTCTACAGGAGTGTGCAGGTGAGCCTCTCTTCATGCTGTACTGTGCTATAAAACAGCAGATGGAAAAAGGCCCTATAGACGCCATCACCGGAGAGGCCAGATACTCCCTCAGTGAGGACAAACTCATCCGGCAACAGATTGACTACAAGACTCTGGTCAGCATCACACAACCTCATAGCCACACTAATAAACAGAGTAGCTAATAAACTCTCACGTACAGTATTTCAGTTCTGTTACTATGTGTGTGTGTTTGAAAGCAGACAATCTGGCCGAGGGATGGTAGTGTTCATTAGTCTCTCATACCCTGCTACGTCTGAGATTGGGGTCCTGCAGAGGGTGTGAAATTAGATTTCTCGGGCCAGGAAATGGCCTTTTCCAGAGCCACACTCCGCACCTATGGCTTCACAGACCTCAGCCCAACATCTCGTCATCTTCATTCTTCTTTTTTTCACTTCCAGATCTTAAACTGCGTCAACCCAGAGAACGAGAACAGCCCAGAGATCCCGGTCAAGGTTCTGAACTGTGACACCATCACGCAGGTCAAAGAAAAGATTCTGGATGCAATGTATAAGAACATGCCATATTCTCAGAGACCCAAAGCTGTGGACATGGACCTGGGTGAGTTTAACGTGTGCACACAAGTCTGATATTGCTTATATAAGGAATTAGTAGTGAGTAACTAACGTTTTAGACACTATATTGTATTGATCCAGCGATTCACCCATAAAAACAGTTTAATTCCTGAATGAATCAGTGTTCCTGAACAAAGATACTCATTGTTTCATTCCTGATTTAATTTGACCTTTTGAGCAAATCGGTTAACTGAATGATTCAATTACTAACTCATAAAAAGTATTATATAATGACCTCACATTTTTTTAAAGAAATTTAAACTTCTTTTAGTTTGATTTGATGTTGTCTGTAATGCATAAACAGTGATAGTAATGTACACTTTTTGCATGCACACAAGCAGGTGTGTGTGTGTGTGTGTGACCCAGGTAAAAGCTGACAGACGGCGCTGACAGACTGACTGCACATTTCATTTCTGGCACACAAACACCCATCTCACACACACACACACACTGCACAAAAGACCCCTTTCAGCAGTGCAAATCATCCTTCCAGCACCTTGGCCAGAGCAATCTCCTCCATGATGATGTTCTCTCTGTAACTGCAAAACTGGCATTGCTTTTGCGTGTGTGTGTGTGTGTGTGTGTGTTGGGGGTAGGTTTTTGCAGGCATCATCTGTGCATTTGGCAACCACGTAAACTAATAAACCCCATTCAACAGAGGAGAAAATCAATGATCACTCTCACTCTGAGCCCGTCTATATCCTATCAGCTCACTCTTTAGCATTTAATTATACCCTACCGCGTGTACACACACATTCTCACCCAGGTGAAAAGACACATTGAGAGATTTGAATCAAATCAATCTGCTTTGAGCTGGGGGAGGTTCACCGTGTCCGTTTTAATGGCAAATGTTGATTTTTCAGAGTGGCGTCAGGGACGAATGGCCCGAGTGGTCCTGCAGGATGAAGACATCACCACTAAGATTGAAAATGATTGGAAGAGGCTCAACACTCTTATGCACTATCAGGTACAAAAGAGGACACACACGCTCGTACATAATCTCATGGTGCCCTCTCCTGTCTAAACGAGTAAACATTAAATGGACGTTTCATGGGTTTTCTTTGCTCTATGGATAGAAAAAAAGAATATAATGTACTATGTAAACATCTCCCCAGTGCAAAAATAGCAAAAATGTGTGTTTTAATCAGTATTTTTTATATATACATATATATATATATATATATATGTATATATATACATATATATATATATATATATATATATATATATATATATATATATATATATATATATATATATATATATATATATATATATATATATATGTATATATATATATATATATATATATATATATATATATATATGTATGTATATATATATATATATATATATATATATATATGTATGTATATATATATATATATATATATATATATATATATATATATATATATATATATATATATATATATATATATATATATATATATATATATGTATATATATATATATAGACTTCTTTAAAGCAATATAATAGAATTACAAAATTATCATGCTAGAAAACTGTAAATGATAGTACTTTGAAAACATCAGGTATAATAAAAAAAAAAATGCAGCAAGAAGGACAACATGCTACAAAAAGTAATCCTGTGTATATCCAGGACATGAAACAACAATTAAGCTCAATACAACAACAACGATAGCAAAAAAACATTTCCTTTATCTCACAGTGCTCCAGAATGTCTCGCTGTGGTGTGCGAGTGACAGCTGATCTCTCTCTGAATCACACTACACAGGACAGTGTAATAGAGGACAATCACACTGAAAATTCTGAGTGTGTGGCTGGAAAAGTGTTCGTGTGTGTCTGTGTGTGAGAGAGAGATTTTGTCCTTTAACTTTAGTGGATTAATTACAGCCTTTACCTTGTCTTTACTTCAGACACCACACAGAGACAGCACACGTCAGAGCAGTTACCTGATAACACAGTAATAGCACTTATTGAGAGAGATAGAGAGAGAGAGAGAGAGAGAGAGAGAGAGAGAGAGAGAGAGAGAGAATATGTCCACTGCACATTTAGCCTCTTTTTAAGTCCAGAGGAGATGCCAAAGGACATCCTCGCAGATATTTTTATATTTACTACTGAAAGAGCTCATATGTGCTGTCATAATGATCCGAGGAGGAGATAGACGTGAAGAGAGAAAACAGAAACTAAAGGAAATGTCATTTCTAGAGTGTTGAGCACTACCTTTACCTATATATATTGGTATGGTTTTACAATGTTTTAAAAAATATATATATATATATATTATATGTTCCATTGCTTGAAAACTATGAAGGTGACTTTTGTATTCATGAAACCCTACATACATAAATATAATTTGTTTCTCTGAGACAGTAATGAGATGGATACCAAATGGCGACTTTTAAAGTCTCTATGAAAGAGCAACATCTAAGAGATGAGATATTCATATTCATATTTAAAGATTCAAAGTAAATCACAAGGTATCTTGCTTGGGGAGCTGTAAGCTCACTATTTGCTATATAAACGCTTGCTGCTTCCACCGAGACTGCTGAAATCGAGTTTAGAGAAAGGACAGAGAAAACTGAAGGCAGGGAGCTGTAGAGAACACTGCATTAAAATACATGACTCCTGAGCCCTCCACACAAGCACCCTCACCTCTCCTGAAATGCTAATCTCAGCCATTCGCAGAGTTCTTCAATAGAGTAAGGGCATATTTTAAGAGAGCAGACAGTATAATCAGCAGCTGCGTCTCGCTGACGTTTCATGCTGTGGCTTCATAAACCTGTGGTCACCGTCTTCTTCGCTGATTGCTCATTTGATTGCACAGCGCTGATTAGAGCACTAGTCTAAAAAGAGTTTTCATCAGTCTGAACGCTAGCGTGGTCGTTTTTCTCTAGGCTCTGCTGCTTCTCCCACTCGCTCGCTCTCTTTCTTCTTTCACGCTCATCCACTCGTACTTGAAATCAGTAAGTCTCTTGACCTTGCGTAGGCTGAATGACATTACAGAGGACTGGCAGCCTGTCCCTTAGGGGCCACCGTACTCCTCAAATTTCCAATTTAAATAGTGGGAGCAGCATGAAAGATACTGGCATTAACAAATTAAACAAACAGCTCTCTGTTAATGTGTGTAATTATTATCCCTCACAGGGAATGTAACAGCAATATTTATATAGCACAGTCCATTCAATAAGGCACTTTGACTAGTAGTCTGCAAAACTTTGTAAACTCCACTAGTTACCTAAACCTAAACTAGATTTGGAGACTTAACTTGTTTAAGGTGGAGTTAAGCTGGTCTACCTGAACCTGACCATCTGACAAGTGCCCAAAACCTTTCTAAAACCATCAAAACAGACAAGGTTGGATTCACCAGCAGTCCTGTTTAACTGTGCGTTCACACCGCCACCATCGAGAGCGTCAAAATGGCCGGAAGTCATTCATTTTCAATGTGAGCCGGTGTGGCGCCGTGCAACTTGGACGTTGAGAGTGTCGAGGGGAGTTGAAATCAGGTTAACTTTATGGTAATGAGCTATGACGCGGTTCGTTGGGAACGAATCGGAACGTAGAAGTCCACCGCTTGAGAGAATTCCAGTGAACGCAGCCCCGTAAACTTTGGTTCCGACCACATTAGTTCCCAAGCAAAGTGGAGGATTATTGCTGTGAATGGTTTCCCAATAATCTATGACGTGTTTTATAAAAAAAAAAAAAAATGTTGCGTGGACCAAGGTGTCTGAGATTGTTGGTGTTCCTGGTGAGCTGCTGATGTGCATTGGCGTTATAGGAATAATAATCTAATGATGTAATAAATAATAGTATAATAGTCCCAGTTCACTTTTAAATCTTTAAATCAATTTTCCTGATTATACTTACATTGAGTAATGTTTATACTTATATTATATTATTATATATTTTATAATGTTTATATTATAGTTACTTAGTAAGATCAACAAGCTTGTTTGCTTTGCAAGCACTTTAAATACAAGATAAGCATTTGATGTACATCAGAGCGTCCACAAATGTTTCTACAGCATTGTTGTAAGCACAGCCAGAGCGATTTTTGACACTCACAGTAATCCCAAAGTACTGTATCCTGTATCCTATGTCCTGACTGCCATGGGTTAAGCTGTCTTTTCAAGTGCTGACAAAGCTCAAGGACTTATAGTCTGACATACAAGTCTGTCTGTTAACTGTCTGTCATCACTTACACTAGACATGCAATGTAGATGTACATTATAGTGTATATTTGACCAGTTATAGAGTTGAATTCCCTTGGATTTCAGGCATCTTATTTTACATCTAAATGAATTTAACATCTGTATTATGATGCTTTCATCCGTTTGTGCTATTAAATGCTCATCATTCTGCTGTGTTTATCATGTGGCAAAGGCGTTTCATGCTTTTTATGCTAGCGTGACCAAGCCTGCCGTATTTCAAAGAGGAGGCAGAATGGTGGACACATCACCTCATCCTTCCCCACTGTGTTAAAGGCATGTTAGCTTGCGGATCACCATAAGATGAAGACAGGGGGATCAGAGATACATGGTGAAAAGGGGTCAGTTGTCTGCATGATGCAAACGTTATCATGAGGAAAGCCTAACCCTTTATCACTTTCACACCCACTGGCGGACCGCCTGCTTGCCTGCTGAGGACTAACCCTCAAGGGCGAATGTATCTCCCCTCCATCATTTAGGCTCCATACGGCTGCCTCCTCAACCGTAGAGACCTACTGTGAGAGAAGAACAGTAGATTGTACAGTACATTGAGCGGGAGGCTACTGTAGGTGCCAAAATTAAGTTACAAACCCATTTACCCAAAATAATGTTCTTTTTTTTCTCTAATGACTAATGTTTAACGCTTACCAGTTCTACAACCCATGGAGGTAGAAAGTAAGCTATAAAAAGATGTTTGAGAGTGTCATCCCACTTGGCCACCTCTCTGAGGTGTTTCGTCCACAGTCCTGGAATCTTTCAAGTGTCTCTCCAGTCACTAGGTCTACTAGGGTCAGCTGAGGAGAAACCTACACTAATAGGGCTGGTGCTTGTGGGGGCGTACAGGGGCTAAAGTAACACCATCATCGGCCGCGAGAGTATAGGGAGGTGAGTGAAGACTCCTAACTACCCTCAGCCTTCACAGGAGCTCAGAAGGTGCTTATTGTCTCCATTATGTTGGACAGAGAGGTTTTCTGAAATGAAATGGACTCAAAATGTGATGTTTTATGTTGACAGGAGATTTTAAGGCTCAGGCACTTGATCTAGTTCACTAGTATCTGAGAGACATTTGGATTATAGATGAGGTTTTTGATCTATTTTCGGTAGAAAATGAATAAAATCATTATCATAATCATATATGACTAGTAGGTGGTGTATGGAAATGTATTGATAGATGAAGGGTGTCGGGGGGTGGATGGATGGATGGATTTTTTTATTTATTTAAAAAATGCTGTTCTTTTGAACATAATTTTCATCAAAGAAACCTGAATAATGTATCACGGTTTAAACAAAAAAGCAGCACACCTGTTTTCAACATTAAATCAGCATATTTTCAACATTAACGGGTTCATATGATGCGATTTTAAGTTTTTTCCTTTCTCTTTGGAGTGTTACAAGCACTTGGTGCATAAAGAACAGATTAAAGTCTCAAATCCAAAGAGATATTCTTTATAAAAGTTAAGAGTCAACCACGCTCTCCTAAAACGGCTCGTTCTAACACGCCCCAGATGTCTACGTCACAATGTGGGAAGATTTGCATAATATCGCCCAAATAAAGAAGGCATAACTTTTATTCTCACTGTTGCCTCCGCCATGTTGTGGAGTCGCTGTGTGTTTAGCGGCTACGCCGTACTACACATAGTTTGACACAGAAGTATAAATTGGGCTTAACAGTACATTGACTGAACTGCCAAAGAGAACCGATGATTGGATGTGCACGAGCAGAGCAGCTGGACTGAGTCTCGTCCTGCTGGGAGAGGGCATCACAGTATGTTAAGGAGCATTACATATCCATCACACGCCTGAGGCATTAGGCTTATCACAACACACTGGATAGCTGGCCAATCAGAGCACACCTTGCTTTTTTACAATGTGCTCTAAACATAGAGATCAAAATAAGCACCAGATATAGTATGAGAATCGGCCAGGATTTTGCCAGCTTGCTTTCAGGAAGTTGCTTTCTTGTGCTGAATCAGCACAAGAGTAGAACTAATTTCCTCTGCAGCCCTTGACAGTTCAGATGTATTCAGATGATCAGACGTAGCGTGAGCACTCCAGAGCAGACAGAGAAAAATGGAGAGTCCTGGACTACATAACCTCATCTTTTCTTTTCTACTTTCTCATCCTCTAAATGACTAAAACATTACATTCCCTCACCTGCCAAACTCTTCCTATTGGCCTGCCTTTGTGTTTGTATTTTTACATTACCCTCCATTCTAAATCTTAGCTAATCTCTAATCTTTGTCCATGAATACAGCTGGAGCCATGTTGATTACGGTGTTGATTATTTATTGATATTGTTATCGATTATTAAAAGCTTATAGTACAGGTTATTTTTATATGACTGATTATTTTTAAATAAGATTTAAAAAATTAAGATTTTTATTATTGTTTTTATATTTACTTTTATTTTTATTCTAAAAAAAAATATTTGTTTAATTTATAGTTATTATTATTTTTAACATATCAGTTCAGTTTAAGTTACCTCAACCTTGCATTCATGATGTCCAAACCTTGGTGATACATGTGCATTTAATATCCTTTTTCCTTTCTCTTATTCTTGGACCGCTCATATTGCAGCTTACAGCTATATTTTGTACTCATTCAGCTCTGTACTTATCTTTCTGGAGTGTACAAGGCACAACAGGCAGAACGATGCCATTACTTTTCAATGAGCCTCCCCCTCTCTCTCTTTGACTCCTTCCAACATCTATGGGTGCTGTAGAGTGATGAGCGTCCCAGTGAAGGAGATCTCATATACTGTCATATGTAAATATGGGTTTCTTTTCTGATCACAAACCTTTTTCTGTGAGAAACAGGAGAGGCGAAACTCTCGCTTTTACCCGAGAAAAGGAACACATGCAGCGTGAACACCCCTTATACATTTATAACTAGAACAGATCTTTTTGAAGCACTTTAATGTTGCTTTATTTCAGGACTGTGGAGAAACGTAACAATTTCACACCGTTTTTGTAAAGCAATAGATACTGAGAATCTGTTCAGTAAAAATATATTTAATTCTGAAGTAATATAAACTCCTCAAAAGCAGAATAAACCAGCATTAGTTTTGCTCCACTATCTTGAACGTTTCTTGATAATAAGAGGCCTTGAAACCAAAAACTGTGAAATAAGGATTACAGGCAAAGGAAAGAAGCTTTACTTTAGCACTGTATTTCTTGTTCAGGTATCAGACCGCTGTGTGGTTGCTTTGGTGCCCAAGCAGACGTCCTCCTACAACATTCCACCCACAACTAGCATCTCTCGGACTTCTATCAGTAGATATGGTGAGTATATTTGTCAGATGATAATGATGGTGGCTGTTTAGCTAATTAGAAGTTTGAAGTTTGTTCATTGTTTCACAATACAAAGGTCTTTGAGGTAAAACTCAGCTGAAGATTTGCTTTTAATTACGATTGTGAGCACAAGCCACGGATGCAGTTTTGCTTTGCAGTCCATAGGATGCCCAAGGGAGCCTTCTGGGCACCAGAGAATGAGAGCGAGAGACCATGTCACGAAGGGTAAGAGGAAGAGAGAGCGGTGTTAGCAGTTAGTGTGAAGTACAGTAATGCTGATTACTCAGCTGAGTTTGGATACCTCCCGTAATGGACACATTAGCTGCTTCCCCATAGCGTTGCTATAAGGGAGTGCCACAGGGCTCCCCATCTGGCCCGTTCTCATTTACCATCACACTGAGCTGCAGGCCTCTCTCTGATTGTTAATTACTTAAAAAGTTCACATGGGCAAAAAACTTGAATGACACGCAGCCAAAAACCAGGGCGAGTGATGAAATGGAGCCCCTTGTGCGTTGTCACCTAGCAACCCTGCCAAACTACGCACACACACATCTCACCTGGTCTCAATTCACTAGATCCACATGAAATTTAGCCTGCATCGGCGTATTACATGATTCTGTTAATCAAAGCTTGAGTATGTGTCTCACGCATATGCGGTATAATGAAAGAGTTTAATTATCGTCTCTTATCATCTGTAAATATAATGACATTTAAAGTTCAGGGAGCACTCCAAATATCCAAAGACGCAACAAGCAACCTGAGAAATACTCTATAAAGCTATCTTTATTTCTCAGCCATGCTCTCGTTAACCAACAAACCTCAATCTTTTTGTGTCCTCCCCCTGAATTTGGTAGTTAAGAGTTTTTAGGGTCACATTTGACACTTTGATCTATTTTATTGCAAAATGCTTGTTGTATATTTTAGGGAACTCATCAAATAGGAATGAGATGGCTCAACACTGTTTTTGGCTGTTTTTACAACCTGCTCTTGTGTGTACTGCATAAAAAGAAGCTATCTCATCTGGCAGAGCCACGGTGCCCATCAATCATGCCATGGCACAGCGGGCACAGCTGTGCACAGGACCCGCTGATTGATTCATGTCAATTTAATTCTCAACACTTAGCAGCTCGGCTCAATTTAGCATGCCAGCACCCCCTGGCCCCAAATAACACACTTCTCACACACCTCTGACTGGCTGAGTAGGGCAACATACACATTGAAAAGGCAACCCTATTACAACCCTAACACTATTAATTAAAATACCCTATTTTATTTTATTTTATTTACTTTTTATCTTATAATTAGTACTATATTTTTTACATATAAGTATGACTTGGTATGACTCTCTTAATTTCAACATTTAATGATTTAATTATGACTTATTTGTCAAAATTAATACTTACCAAAGCATTATTTTCTTATGTGCTGGAATAGTTTACTGTATTGGAACACAATATTTTTTGACTAAAGAGCCAAATCACAGGAATCATTTGTTTGTGAATTAGACTTCACTGGATGTGCTGGATGATTTTTGCATGCGGCCAGCAAAGAAAATGCAACAGAAAAACTATCTTTTAGCATCATCCTCTATCTCATCATCATATTCAATTCGGACTGCACATTTGCAAAACATATTTTCCCCGTGACTTTTGTAAATTCAACAAAAGTGGTGTCTAGGGCTAGTTAGTTATGTTTTGGCCGCGGAAGCATGGTAGCGGGCCTTGTCCTGAAAGCACTTGATTTCATGAAACGTTTGCTCATTCTTCCCATTTATTTAGACAAGTAACAGACCAACAAAAAAATGTATTTAAATTATGATACAAATATACCAAACGGACATCGTTCCAAAGAAAATAATTCTACAATTCTATTCTTCTTCCGGCGTACTGTGATTCGATTTATCACCCCTTATGACGGGTACAATTTTCTTAATTAGCTAATTTAACTAAACAAAACACAAACCAAAAATATATAAACATAAATAATATAAAAGAAAATACACTTTCTTAAATGGCTACAACAAGTCCAGTTTTCTGTAGAGTATACAGACACATATACACTCTAGCAGTAATCCCTCAATGCCAATATTGTGGCAACGGCCAAAAGGGCTGTAAATTGGCAGTAGCTTGAGGTGGATTGAAACTACAATCCACTTCTTCCTGTACCCCCTTCTGCTAACACTACCAGTTCTCTTGGCCATCTCCCTTGTGATGCTGATCTGCTCAGAATTCCACTTCTGTCCCCAAATAGCCAGGATTATTTGCCTTGCTTTGCTGTTTCACATTCCTTTTGAAGCCAGGTGATGAGGAAAGAAACTGAGAGAGAGACTCTGAAAGGACGTGAAAGAATATATTGCACCATTGTGAGAAGCCAGTCCAACCTCCCAAGAGAGCACTCAACCACTGCGAAAAAAAAAAAGCCACACATCTAATTGGAAAAGTGAGCAAGAGACTGATTACTTAACACGCGAAGATGGAAGGGAAAAGGAGATAAGATGGATGAGCGGGGAGCTTAACTCATTAGAAATCTTTAGATGCATTGATTAGGTCCTTCGATGCAGACGTTTAAAGCATGTCTGCAGCACAATGAATCAGGACCAGCCAATTATGAAGCCTTTGAAGAAGAGGCCAGAGAGCGTCAACTCATCTCGCTCAGTTTCGAACAATACTCTCTCTACAGACAGAGAGAGAGAGAGAGAGAGGAGGAGAGTTAGACAGAGTAAATGAAATGTGAGAGGGCCATGCTCTTTCTGTTCATCCCAACGAATGACAACATGGAACAATGGAGATGTAGGAACTTCATAATCCTCTTTCTTTATCTCTCTCTCTCTCGGTTCCCACAGACTCGACATTCCGGTACACAGGCAGTCCAGACAGCCTGCGCTCCCGTGCTCCTATGATCACCCCGGACCTGGAGAGCGGAGTCAAAGTCTGGCACCTGGTGAAGAACCATGAGCACGGAGACCAAAAGGAGGGCGACCGCGGCAGCAAGATGGTGTCTGAGATCTACCTCACCCGCTTGCTAGCTACTAAGGTGCCACCTCTAGTTTTAGTGGTTAATTGTAAAAATAAAACATTTTATACACACACACACTCACACACACACACACGACAACAGTCTGTCAACTGTCAACACACAACAGTCTGTCCTTCTTTTGTCAATTAGGGGACACTACAGAAATTTGTGGATGACCTGTTCGAGACTCTTTTCAGCACGGTGCACAGAGGCAGCGCGCTTCCTTTAGCTATTAAATACATGTTTGACTTCCTGGATGAACAAGCGGACAAGCACAGCATCCATGACACCGACGTCCGTCACACCTGGAAAAGCAACTGGTGAGACGACACATTCATACGCACTATCTAACCTCAGGAATGAAAATGATGTTTTTACCCGGTATCTGAAATACAAACCAATGCAACCATTCTTTTTCTGTGTTTGTGTGTCTATCAATCCCTCACAGCCTTCCTCTTCGCTTCTGGGTGAATGTGATCAAGAATCCCCAGTTTGTTTTTGACATCCACAAGAGCAGCATCACGGACGCGTGTTTGTCTGTGGTGGCTCAAACCTTCATGGACTCGTGTTCCACATCTGAACACAGATTGGGCAAAGACTCGCCCTCTAATAAGCTGCTTTATGCTAAAGATATCCCCAACTACAAGAACTGGGTAGAAAGGTAAAAAATTTAATTGTATTAACAATATTTTAACAATATTCTCTCTTCCTTCATACAACGTTAATAACTGAGTAATAGAAACAAGCGCTCACACAAAGTTGATTTAGGGTATTGACTATCATGGCTGTCTCCACAGGTACTACGCTGACATCAGCAGGCTTCCAGCCATCTCTGATCAGGACATGAATGCGTATTTGGCAGAACAGGCACGACTGCACTCCAATGAGTTTAACATGCTCAGTGCCCTCAACGAGATTTACTCCTACATTAGCAAGTACAGCGAAGAGGTGAGCCGAAATTTCAAAACGAGCTGTCAACTCTCATTTTCAAAACATCCTTATTGATTTTTAGCATTATATTAATGAAGACTGACTTCCTGACTCTTCCGGCTCCACTGTCTAAAATACCTGATAATAGCCACAAAAAGTACATTATAAAAGATATGTTTATATTTTGTTTATGGATTGATGTTTCTAGGCTAAGAGTGTGGAGTCTGTGTAACTTGGATGCAAATAGACTGTCTGGAACTTTAGATCATTATGTCAAAGCCAGATAATCTTTCTTGTATCTAGTGTGTGTTCCTGTAGCTCAACAGGTAGAGCGTTGCAGTTGGGGGTTCGATTCCCCGGGAACACATGATAAGTAAAAATTGATCGCCTGAATGCACTGTAAGTCGCTTTGGATAAAAGCGTCTGCTAAATGGATAAAATTTAATTTAATTACATTTTTTTTATTTTAGTGTACTATATTGTTTTACTGAAGTCTAGCTGACAAATGATACATTTTTATATACTTTATACTTTTATATTCTATACTTTTATATGTAAGTATTTATATATCCTCAATCATATACATTTTGTCCTAAAACAATACAGCCATTTTTGTGGAATAACTATCACTTTGAAACAAGATGTACTCATGAAATAGAGTTTCATAGAATGATGTCATCTTTAACCAGTCTCTAAAGCCAGCAGCTGCAAGCTACAGAGTCACACACACACACACACACACACACACACACACTTATGCACAGTGTGGGTACAGACAGAGAGCGAGAATGAATAGGCTTGTGATGAGAAAGATTACACACAGCTAGATCACTGACAGCCACTCTGACACAAAGAGAGCTAGAGTAGGGCCCACGATGGAGATGTTCCGAGCGTAATGGCAGCTCCACTCAGGGGACCCATTAGTCTGACCTTTACTTTACACAGCATTTAGGGCAGCATGGAGAGCCTGCAGCCTCTCCTCTCGCTCTCATGTAAATATAGTTTCTTTGGTTGATAGTCTGTTTTCTCTTGTCCTCACATTCCCGCGAACTCTCAATCCCTCTTTTTTGTGTGTGTCCCTTTCATTCTTTTTCACACAGGGTCTGTCTTTCTACAAATAGAGCAGTGATTACCAATGCAGGAGTATGTTTATACCAGGCATACTTCAGATTCCAGTGGGTACTTAGAATAATTTCAAGTTTGATTTGTAGATTAAATCAGTCAATTTATATAAAAAAATTGTAACAAATTGTAGAGGTGTCACAATTGACGTTCTTTTTATTTATTTTATTTTTGACTATTTGAAGGACAGAAAATAGAATGTATGTGACTATAAATAGCAAATTATATGAATAAAAAATACACTAAGTACTAGAATATACACTAAAAACTATATAATAGTTCATCATATAAAATTATTATAATCTAAAATTAATATAACCTGGGCGGATGTCAAAATAAAGGTGTAAATATACAGCTACTTATATAAATCAATAAATAGTAAATATATATATAATGTAGTATATATAATGCATGGACATAAAATGTTGATTTGAGTTCAAAATATTTTATCTTTCATGTAGATATTAATGTATGTATTATTATTAATCTGCAATTCAAGTGTATAAATACATATATATATATGTGTGTGTGTGTGTGTGTGTGTGTGTGTGTGTGTGTGTGTGTGTGTGTGTGTGTGTGTGTGTGTGTGTGTGTGTGTGTGTATGTATGAGGGCATTAAAACAATAACCATTCAAGATGCAGATACTTTACTTTTCTAAATGTTTTAAGATAAAATCACTTTATTCAATATCCAATATAGTATAGTTAAAATGAACTTTTTTTTGCTGTCAATAAATTGAGCCTTGTGGGAGGAAACAATGTTTGGAAAGCACTAGTAAAGACCATCAAGCCACCTGCTTGTGTTTATTTTCCCTGCCGAACTCCAAAAAAGAAAATGCAAGCACAATGCTAAGAGGAGAACATTGTTTTGTTCACCCAGCCAAATGTGTGCGGCGGGACACTCCGTACCTGCATGCAGTAATTCAGATTCATTATACAATACGAATAGGACAACTGAAAATAATTACCTCTGTCAGTGCTCTGGAGCACTTAACCTGATGAGAGAGGGAGAGAGAGAGCGCTAGACAGAGAGAGAGAATATGCGCTCCTCTTAAAATAAAGGCGACTGAATCAGACACAATGATGTGAAGAGTGCTCCTGCAGCTGTGCTGAAATGCATGAAAAATTCAGTGCACGCGCTCCTCCTTGAATACATGCTCATGCTGTGAACCTCTAACGCAAGCTCGCAGCGGCTGCTGGAGTGATGACCTGCCCCATAGCTACAGCCACAGGGGCGAAACGAGCAGGTGCGGGCCCAACTTGGCTCCAGTGGCAGGTGTACTGGGAATACAGGGATGCTGAGTGAAGATAAAACAGACATCTAGTGCTTCACGATCCAATTGATGGCTTCCAGATTTGTTATTTACATGTAAATGCTTCTGAGTTTAATGGTAAATTGACTAATGTAATTCCTTATTTTCAGAGAGATGAAACTTAAATCTGAGGTTGGTTTGGATGTATTGGGTGGTATTGCATATATTAAAGATCCTAAACTTTATCAAAAAGGTTGCAGATTTCTTAGAGATTAAGATATTGTGCCTTTGAGCAAGTCATTTAAAGAGCCTGTTCACATTTCATCACAGTTTAAAAAAAAAAAAATAGAATTAAAATAATCTCAAAGGCTAAAAATAAAAGCTTATTCAAAATAAAAAAATACAATATTAAAGTATATAAATAATACTAAAATAAAACTGCTTGATAGTCACTGTACAGTCACTTTTTATGCTTTTGATGAATGTTTAAATAAGTGCAGAGTGAACATTCTACAAAATATTTCTGGAGAAGTGTGGATAATCCGAATTAGGTTTCACCATAGCAGTACTTGTATAGTTTGGATAAACATGTCAGTTGGAAGCAGTGGATCACTTTGAGTTTGTGATTAATGTACCACATACTCTTTGTTTACAATCAATCATTCTTTTGGAGTTGCAAGAGGAGATTTCTACATACATCCACCCTCCAGTGCTCTCACGTCCATCGTTTTAAAAAAGCTATCATTAATGAAGCCCCATCTTGGCTTGCTAGATGTGCCTGTATCGATCTAGTTTCCCATTATTTTCACTGTTTGATGTGCAAATGAATGGCAGACAGAAGCCACGATGCCATTTCCTGCCGTGTTCCTCTGACACCGCAGTCAGAGATTATGTCATGGGCACAGAGAGGGGTCGATCCTGTCTGCCTGCCCTCTTTTAATGTGACTCGACATTTTTGACTGCTATGCTTAAAAAAGAAAGATGGAAATGAGGGATGGCACTCTGCGGTTTGGGTCAGACTCAAGTTATACTTTCCTTTTTAATGAAATATTCATGAAATTAAGTCTCTGGCAGTTTTTCTCTCAGATGCTGAAAATTAGTCCAAGTCTCCTTACACAGTGAGCAGTAACTGGTCGGTGATAATTAGATATAGAGTATGCCGTCTGGAGAACGTGTTTAATGGTTGTCTGAAACAGTTTCGTGTTTTAGTTGAAACATCTGCTTTGGTCATATTGAACCCAATTCTACTTTGTTGTTTCAAATCAGTTCTCGACAGTTTGCAGGTGTTAATATAACATACTCATTATCTGCCGAGAGACTTTCCTATTTCTACTTTTTTCAATACATTTCATTCTTATGTTCTAGAAAAAAATGTAAATAACTTATTTTAAATTTATTTTATTTAATAGACATCATATTGTATTATTATCTAAGCACCCTTAATGTACCTTTGAGTAATTAGTATTTGTTTTATTTCACTCATGTTTTAAACTAGATATATTTTAATATATTATGTTTTTAATGTTTTTGTCATGTGGATCACATTAAATGCTTTATAGTTTTTAATTATAAAATTGATGATTTAACTTCAGTCATTTTTATTTTATATAATTTTTTTAAATTATTTATATATATATTAGTGCTGTCAATCGATTAAAAAAAATTAACTAATTAATCGCACAATTTTTTAAAATTAATCGCGATTAATCGCGATTAATCGCAATTAAAAGACTGAAACTTTTTGGATATGTAAATGTAAAATGTAAAAAATTAATGTAAACTCAAGACAAAGAAACTATTTAAATTCAAAATATGATTGTTTATTGGAATTTTTGTTTAACTTGTAACACAGATTTTCTCATGTAAACAACATACCTGCAATAAACCATCAATATCCTCCAAATTAAATGTTGGCTTGAAAGCCATATTTATTACAGAAATAAAAACACAGGCATGTAAGTACCATTTGAATTTCAAAACAATCAATGCCAATAAAAAACAAAAATGATTTCCATGTTGAATTCTAAGTGGACTGCAAAAAAATTCCAAAGTATAGTCATTGCCAGTGCTTTAAGTGGGCCAGGACGCACCGGTACTCAGTACCGCCACTTCCAAATATAGCTCTTGAGCGTACCGCCACCTCTCCGTGCGCCCAGAACGTGCTTGTAGCGTACCGGTACGCTCTTTTGGACATCTGTTTTAATAGAGGTTTTAATCTTTTACCTGCACTGCCGATTTTCAGAGCGCCCTTCACAATGCAAGCTTCCTAATTCATCCCACCCAGAGCAGAAACTACATTACCCATTCACCCTTAAGTTATACAAGTGAATAGCGCATGTGTCGCTTTTCCCACTGTTAAGTGTCAACAACTCAACGTGGCCGGAGAAGGTGTGTGAAACTCGTTGTGAGTTATACTAAAGCAAAATCTTGAGTATCCATTGTCTGATAAACATTAAAAACTGTCTGCGGAGGTTGAGTCGTCCTGCAGCCAGCCCCCGCCGGCTGCTCATTGGCTGCTGCATCTTTTTTCTAAGTTCTAAAAAAATACCGTAGACGGCAAGGCACAAATTTAGATATTCATTTATCTAATTAATCTATAGCCTATGCACAAAGACAATATTATCTTTTTGTTTTAAAGCTTGATGAAGAGAGAGAGCGCAAGTTGCTGCAGCTGCGAGGAGGACAGTGATGCACGCGTACAGGAGTGATTGACAGTTCGCGGCACTGTGTACAAAAAATACTCCGCTACACAATTATTTGGTTATTTTCGTTTAAGCTTATTAACGTTAGCGTTACAGAAAGGTCTGATTTACGCACTGTTACAGTCATTGTTTTTTAGTTTTTTTTAAACAATGACATTTGAGTTCATGATTTTAATGTTGCTGTTTCTTGTGGCAGACTGAATGAAGAGTAATGTTTCTTGTGGCAGACTGAAGAGTAATCCAGCAGAGTTTTATACTGAAACTTTCCGTCTAAAAGTCCATCTTTGGTCTTAACCATATTTCTTTGCACGTTGAACACACATAGGCCACAACTGGAAATAAAAAAAACTGCAACCGCGTTAATTGCGTTATTTCTTTTTAACGCGTTAAATATTTCAAATTAATCGAATGCGTTAACGCGCTAATTTTGACAGCACTAATATATATATATATATATATATATATATATATATATATATATATATATATATATATATATTTAGTTATTTGTATATTTTTTCCCCTCTGCTATAGAGTCTTCCCATTTTTGTGACCATGTTCCCCTTCTGTCCTGGGATCACATCAAATGATATATAAATGTTTTGATTTTTTCACATATTCTTCAGAGTATACAAAATCTGCCCGCTCACCTGAGATCTGTCTTAACGCTATACAGTGATTAACAGCTTCCTGTGTTCTTTTCCTAGATCACTGCTGCACTGGAACAGGACGAGACGGCGAAGAAACAACGACTGGCCTACAAAGTGGAGCAGCTCATCGCTGCCATGTCACTGGAGAGCTGAGAGAGAGTTAAATCTGGAACGAAGGATGAAAGACCTTTAATCAGTCAAACCATCATCCAAAGCCTCTACACACAAAAGAGAGCAACACTGGCTAGAGACAATTTTTCTACAATTTTGTGAAGAGGTCACCTTTAAGACCAATGGACAACTTTTTGCAGGTCACAAGGCTTTTGTCTTGAGGATGGGATCAGGAGTGGAAACTATGGAGTTGTGTTTTTATTTTTTCCAAGGGAAAAAACATTGTGGGAGGAGCAGCTTCCTGGCACATTTTTTGTTTATCTGGTTGGTTGGCTTTCTTTTTTAGTTCATCTGGTTCAATGTGCCTAGCACTGATTAACATGATGGATGTAAGACACTAATACTTCCTCAAAAATGTGCTTGCTAAAACCATTTCAGGAGGATTTGAAAGAAGGAAACGGACATCTACTGCCTCGCCATTGCCGTCCAGTTGATGGCTTTTACTTCCAAATTTTATTTTTATACATGAGTGCTTTTTGAGTTTGTTTTGTTGAGTCGGCTATTGTAATTCCTCATCGTTGGTGTGGCGAAAGTTCAATTCTCTTTCTTTTCTTGGAAAGCAGCGGCTGCTACCAACACAGGCTAGTACAAACTTAGACTTTCGAGACCAAAAGGCATCAACATTGTCCGGGAGATAATGAAACTCCAACAAAAGTGGGCCAAAATTCAGCCAGCATGTACCTAGCTCTCTACAGTCGACCAGAAACCAGTGTCAAACTGGACGAAACCCACTTTATGGTCTCTCTATGTGCATACGTCCTGGTTTCTACATGTAAGCATATGTGAATGTACAAACTTTACTCTATTTTGTCCTAGCGTTTTTGTTGGTTTTCTAAAATAGGAGTCAGTTGAGCTGATCTCCACGGCACGTCGTCCTAAAGAACTGAAAATCCCTCTCCATAATAGTGCTGCTGAGATTCAGATATGAAAGCGGCGACGAGTAGCACATTCAGCTCAAATCATGCGTGGAGAAACCCCACCTTCCCTTTCAAACGAAAATGGACTCGCTTGACATCATCTTACCAGAGAGTATTAATTATTATGTATGGTCCAATGTGTGTGTAGTCTGCATGCATTATACAGTACCTCATATATAAAAAAAATAATAATAATGTCTCCTTTCCCATTTACGCCTATGTTCAAGTGCCAAGAGGTCAGGTGAGTTGTGGATGACTCGAAGGGACGCCGATGATGTAATATACCATGTCACTTCCTTTCTGTACACACCCGTCAGGATTAAGTGCCAAAAGATCACTTATTTACACACTTGTCGGTTGATGCTTTATTAAGGGAACGGACCCTGTATACTGTAAAAAACATCTGTTTTTTTTTTTTAAGTTTCGTTCTTACCACTTGCAAATTCAGGTACGAAAACTTTGGAACGGTATCTGTAAATATAAAGTATTTGTAAAATACTTTATGTGTCTGGGATCTTAATAGCTTGAGTGAGTTTTTTCCGATCTCTTTTTTTTCCCTATTTCTTTTATTCCCCTGCCTGACATGAAGTATGTCAACAGAACGCATGAACAAAAGACGACATAGCTTTCATTTATAATGCATGATGGCAGGTAGAGCTGTTTTTGATGATCATCCGAACCAAAATAGACAAGGTCGTTCAGGTCAGAGTCATCTTAGGTTCATAGAGGTATCAGGGAGAGACTCCTCAGCTCAGTTTATACGGTAAAATGCAGTATCGGATGTGAAGACATAGACTGACACGGCTCAAATGGCGCTTGTTTTCTTTTCCCCCTGTGGCCTTAGAACATTGAATCTGTTATTTCTAGTTAATTTAATCAGCGATGTGTCATTTTTCTCTGTCTTTGTTAGCTGTGTTTGTGACTAATCAGATAAAGAGAGCTAGCGTGACGATAAAGAAGGGTGGAAGAAGCATGCCCTCGCTCAGACGGGTGCTGGGTGGTGTCTGCTGGAGTATTCGAGAAGCATAGGAATGAGATGGAGAGAGAGAGAGAGACAGACCCCTTTAGCTTAAGATTCCTTCTGCTGCTTTGAAGCTCGCCTTTGATCTCAACTAGTCGTGTGCACAGTGTGATCAGGAGATAAAAAAATACACATCAAAAATAGGATCCAGTGCAGGAGATTACAAAAGAAGAACTGCATGAAAGATAATGAATGAATCTGTTAAAGGAATAGTTCACCCAGAAGATTCTATCAGCGTTTACTCGTCCTCATCCAAAACATGTTCGACTTAGTTTCTTCCATGAAACACAAAAGGAGAAATTTTGAAAGGTTTGAATTATTTTGGTCGATCTTTGACATACAGTTGCAATGAATGGTGAATGGCGGTTTTATGTTTCACAAAGGATGGAAAACAGCATCATAAAAGTGCAAAAAAGTAAAAAATAAAAAAAAATGTTATATATATGTGACCCTGGACCACAAAAGCTGGGGTATATTTTAAGCAATAGCCAAAAAAAAAAAACAATTGTATTGGTCAAAATTATAGATTTTTCTTTTATGGCCAAAATCATTAGGATATTAAGTAAAGATTGTGTTCCATGAATATATTTTGTAAATTTCCTGCCAAAAATATATCAAAACCTAATTATAAATTGCTGAGAACGTCATTTAGACAACTCCGTCTCAGTATTTAGATTTTTTTTGCACCCTCAGATTCCAGATTTTCAAATAGTTGTATCTCGGACAAAAAATATAGTCATATCCTAACAAACCATACATCAAAGGAAAGCTTATTTATGATTTGATGTGGGAAAGTAATAAACTAAAATAAAGTCTTAAAAGAGACGGTGCATATTGTGAATGAATCGTTTAGTCTGGTTTTGGAAATTGAATCACATTCATTGAAAAGATTTAAATAAAAAGAATAATTCAGAGCTATTACATGAAAAAAAAACTAGGAGAGGTAACAAAGTTTAAAGTAAATAGCGTCAGTGTCAAAATTATCACTAATATTTTTTATTTCAAGCAAAAACTCGATTTTAAAAACATTTCTAAAAACTTCTTATCTTACATAATTTTACTTGTCAAGTAAATGTATTTTGATTTGGGAATGTTTGGATGTTCACCTCTTGTGTTCACTGGAAGAAAGTAAGAGATTTTCTATTTTGTGATGAACTATTACTTGAAGTTAGGGACGACCTATAGTAATTCCACTATTTCTGAACAAACGCACATTTCTCTAACTAACACACACTGTATATTCATAGCATATATGAATTTCCATGACATGTCGCATGTTAGTGACATTAGGGTACATGACAAAGCTTCCTACTTTTGGTTATCCATAGTCTTCCCTGTTTTCCGTTTATCAGAGCTCATCCCAGCTCTATAAGGGCAAGAGACCTTCCGCAGCACCTGAGGTTTTCCCAGGATGCAATTCAGTTTTAATGTGAACCTTGTTTGCTGCCACATTAGTCAAGGAGGGACGTCTCTCCTGCATAAAAAAGAAAAAATTGATCTAAAAACAAAATATATTCTGGTCCTAACGTTTTGTTCGAAATGATGTGGCACAGGAAATTGCACTTTGTTGAGAGAGATTTCAGTAGCTCAATACTTATTAATGTCTATTTGAAGATATTTGATCCCTCAAAAAAAGAGAAAAAAGTTAATTATAATTTTTATTGCGCTATTCTGCAGAGCAGAGTAAAATTTGACAGTGCTAGGCAGCTTTCTGAAATATCAGCAGTCATCTGTGGCGGTCACAACTGCTGCTAATTTTATATATTTGGCACGAATCTACAGTCTTGGAATCAGTTTAGTGCACTTTTATTGTTTTTAGCTCATGTTTTGCTCTGTGATGGAATAGCATGCTACGAACAAGTGAAATGTTCATATTCTCTTCATATTACTAATTGTAGGAAACAAAAACGAGAGCGAGAAAGGCTTTTGTAGTCAGTTTGAGGTGAATATCCTTCCATTTTTAATCACGCAAAGCTATAAATGAATCTCTCTTTGTAGACACTGGACTTCTGTAACATAGTACATAGAAATAATAATGACCTCGATGATGACGATGATAATAATAACACTTATGGTTGTCTGTTCTTCTTGTTTTTTAAGTGTTGTGAAAATTGTAAGAGAGTTAAAGTATTTAAAAAGAAAAAAAGTCGGTCTTGTTTTTTTAATTGCTTTTGTTTCGTTTGGTTTTATTATATTACTGTGTACCTATTGTAAATATGAAGCACACCTATTTTGCAAGCCAAGGATTCACTTTGTACTGTTGTTATATATAAATAAAATTTACTGGTTAAAAATGGTGGTTCTACTCGAGTCGCTTCTGTCAGCCCGAGGTGAAAAATGGCCACACATTCATCCCACTTATTTGGGGTTAATCTAGGGATGCAATTTAAACCCTGCCATCAATGAGCACTCACATTCAGACTGGCTGCATAACAAGGAAACCATTGGAGCTTAAACAGCCCAGCGCTGCAGTTTGTCTTCTCACGTGCCCATTATCCCTCGCTGGACATTTCTCTCACGCCACACTCAGACAAATTACATTACAATGGTAATGGCCCAATGGTTTCTGATTGGATGGCCATGTAAAATGCCCCCGGAGGAGGCTGAGGTGGATATGCCCGTTTTTAATCAATACAGATGTCTGGTTCACGCAAGGAAACCAACAAATACAGCCTGAGGCAATGTGTTTTGTAACTTTATTCACTGCAACCTTGATTCACTGTTTTAAAACACAAAGTATGTTCGCTGTTGACCACTAAGGTGACCCTGTCCCATGAGACATACATCATAAACAGCTGAATGTTGTCGTAACATCTGAAAGGTAGTGATTTAGTGGCATACTGTGGTTGAGTAAACATTCAAAATTCTTTCAGATGAAAACATCAATTACATGTATAGGACATGTATGTGTGATGGCAGGAAATGTCATTGTGGTTAGCAATCGTTTAGCTTTACTAGGATGTTCAAGCTCCAAAACTTAGAAAAAAACACGTGTGCAACTGTGGCTCAGTAACAAAGAAATGTGTGCTGTAACATGCTTTCTAAAAAAAAAAAATTTATATTAACATTACATATCACTAAATCAATTAAATCAATTTTATAATCATATTTTATAATGGAATTATAAAGACATTGAGCTGTCAATGTATGTAAAATTTTACAAAAACTGAGATTTGTGTTGAACTGAAGTTAATTGTGTATTTGGTCTGTTATTTTAGTTTTATCTATTCACATTCTATTACAACAGCTTTTATTTCTATATTTTCACTTATTTTAATTTTAGGTCAGTTTTTGTAATTTTATTATGTGCTTGTGTCATTTTATTACAGTTTGTTGTTGTTGATTTCAACAGTATATAGATTTAATTAATCTGTATTTACGTTTCAGTTTTAGTCATTTTAGTTCTTCAACTTGAATTTGTTAATTGCAAAGGCAACATTTTTAAATTGCTCTAATCCAAGCGTTTTTGTAATTTTATGTTTTTGACATTATTACTTTTTTATCATTCTAAATAGCTTCAATACATTTTATTAAATTATATTTTAGTTTTAGTAATTTTAGTTCTTCAACTTATATCTATTTCAGTTATTGCCAAGGCAACATTTCACTTTTTTTTTCATCTCATATTTATATCAACTTTATTTAAAAATCAGTTTTATTTAAAAATGAAATGTAAGTGATGTAAATGATGACAGAATTGGGTGAACTCTCTCTTTAAGAAGCCTGGTTGAGACCCCAGCATAGCAGCAGTCCATGCTAGAAAACTAGCAACCACAACACAACAGATGCCGGATAGCAGCTATGCAGTGTTTTTCAGCAGGGACTTCACTGGGCTTGCTGAAGAAAATGGGGATGTGTGGTTTGGCTCTGTTTCTTATTACCTGCAGAGTGATGCAGTAGCTTGCTAAACAAATTTATCTGTCATTGATGCTTATGCAACTAGTCAATATTAGCTAGCATAGAGAGGGTTGTCGCTAATTAGCTGGTCAAATAGATAAAGGTCCCATACAGTCCAAGTGGCTCAAAGGGTCACCATCAACCACGTAATAGCCAGTCATAAATATTTTAGCATGTGCTCTGCCGAGACCTTTAATCGCCATTGAGGTGCTGCTCAAAGCAATGGAGTGCCGTGATGCTTCACTGTGAATGCTGATGGCTTATCGATGTGTTTTTATGTGGGAATGTAAGAAGCTTTCAATACCAAGTTAAGAATGTTTGTCAAAAGAGGTTCTTGTTTAAAGGGATAGTTCACCTAAAAATGAAAATTAGATCTTTATCTGCTTACCCCCAGGGCATCCAAGATATAGGTGACTTTGTTTCTTAACTAGAACACAAATTAGGATTTTTAGCTGTTGTCGCTGAAGTCTCTCAGCCGTACAATGCATGGAAAATGGTAACAGAATCTATGAGAGTATAAAGAAACATGCACAGACAAATCCATATTAAACCCTGCGGCTTGTGACGATACATATATGTGTAAAGACTAGGGCCGGGACTCGATTAAAAAAATTAATCTAATTAATTAGAGGCTTTGTAATTAATTAATCGAAATTAATCGCATTTTAATCGCAGATAAATATTTGACCTGAGAACAGTGAGAAGTAATTTTTTTTTCACATGGATTTATAGTATGCCATTGAATAATGACTGAATACATAAGCTTAAGCAACAAAATATTGTTTATTTTTGTTCAACCAAGTCTAGCAGACCAGTGCAATTTTTGCCATGAAGTGTAGCAATAGCATATTTAGAAACAATTTAGAAATAGTACATTTCAGATTTTCAGGAAGCTTATAGGTGCTGGAACCTTCTGTAAAGTGTTTTTTTTTAAGTAAAACACAATTCTGTCAATTACATTCAGAACATTGGAAACCCTGACTATAAGAAAACATCTCTCTGTTGCTTCAGAGGGCATAACATACTAAGTCCAACTCTCAATAACCTTGGCCAAAACAAACCTTGTTGCACCAACAAAATAATACATAGTTCAACATAAAGTGTAAAGTCCACGCTAGCTGCTATATGTTTTGCGTTGAGGTGATACTTGAGGCTCGATGTGTGCTGCGGTGATATGCGAACGCTAGTTGGTGCTCCAGTATAATCGATCCGCCGAAACTCATCCAGTGAGAAACGTTCCGCGGTGCAAAAAATACATTATTAAAAATGCGGGAATTTTTTTTCTGTAATTGATTAATCTTAGTTAACGCGTTATTTTTTGTGTAATTAACTAATCTCAATTAACGCGTTAAAGTCCCGGCCCTAGTAAAGACACAAAATGATCGTTATGTGTAAGAAACTGACAATTATTAATAAAGGTTTTTTTTTTTTTTTTTACCTCTGATTCACACAATGTCCGAACTGTTAGAACTCTTGTGAATGCACTTCACAGCAACAAGCGCATGAGGCATTCTTCTTCTTCTTGCATTATGGCGGATCACAGACTTATAAGTGCATTACAATCACCTATCTCTCAAGTGGACCATTGACACTCCTAATTCAGATTGTAGATAGAGTGTTCACTTGAGAGATAGGTGATAAGCGATACTTTTAGCATATTAAAATGCAATTAGCAGATTAATATGTTATTTTATTGTTAATTCAAAAAGTTGATTTTTTTGTCTATATACAGTTTTGTTTTTACAATTTACCTTTGTTTTTTGTTTTTTAATCAATATACAGACCATTTGCATGCCTTCACAGACCACTAGAGAGCCAGTGGCATAGAATACACATTAAAATTATGTTTATTTCAAAGTAACTGTAATGTACCCACAACAAAATCCAGAAGCTTTGATCAGTAATTTGGTTTTATCTACAGTTCAACTTTATGGGGGTCCTCCAGCCATGCCAAAGGTGGGGGGGGGGATGGGCACTGCTGTCATCCGCAGGCCTCTAGCAGACAGCCTAATCCTGGCTTCTCTGACAGCGGCTAGTCACCACATCCCCCGAGGATAGTTACAGAACTTAAGCCTCAAAGATCTGTCCACACAGGGTACCTGTCAGAGAGAGAGAGTGGGAGGAAATGATGAGGGGATGTAAGAGCTGAACGTGTGAAGGCAGGAGAGACAAAGCAGAATGAGCAGTGTGGCTAATACTGATGAGAACAGGAGGGCAATCAGGGATTAATGAATGAATGATGAAATGATAACTTTAAGAGGAAGAGAATGGAAGAAAAGAGCACAATAATCAGACTGTGAAAACATGTAAGGTTCTGAATGAAAGAGCATGAGATTCAAAGAGTACAGGAGGAACAAAGATAGAGGTCAGCACGGCTCTGTATTATTGGAGGAATGAGGTGTGCAGAAAGAGTGGCATGTCTTAAGACTGATTTAAAGGAAAATTGGTGGAGGAGAGAAAACGTCAGGGTGAAATCACCCTCCAAGTAGAGTTATTTATAGAGTGATGGCCTGTTCACCTGATCTATCTGTCACTTTCCTTTCTTTCTATCTCTTTCTCTCTCAATGCCAAATTTGCAGTTATAAGGAATAAGAAAGTATATAGTAATAAAATGTATTTTACACAGTAGTAGTAGTAGTAAAAAATAATAATAATTATAACAATAATGCCTTTTTTTATTTTAAAGGAATAACACACAAATTTCCATCTATATTTGAATATAAACAGTAAAACGGTAGCACTTTATTTTACAGTCCTGTTCCTCATGTACATACTATGTACTTATTATAGTAATTACAATAACTATGTAATAACTAGGCACTAACCCTGAACCTACCCCTAAACCTAACCCTACCCCATGTAGTTACCTTGTGTTACCAGAACTTTCTTAGATAAATACACTGTAAGTACACTATAAGTACACGTACTGTAAAATAAAGTGCAACCAGTAAAACTTTACCAGAAATGGCAGGAATTGTTAAAATTGTACACAATTACAATTAATTGCTAAAGTTTGGATTTATTTGATTAGTACCAGTTTTTAGAAATTCACAAAAAAATAGATAAAGAATAAAACATTTAATACGGCACTGTAAGTGTTAACATTCTGATAAATTAGTAAATTGTTAAAGTTTTATGAACTCAATTGATTAGACAGACTTTTTGACTTTTTTAAATTTAAATCAACCATTAAAACTATGGAAAACTGGAAAATGAAACCATGGAATTTGAGAAAAGATAAAACAGACTTCATAAGGCTCTACACAAGCATTATTCTTGGCATGATTCTATTCTGTGAGTCACTGTTCAGAATGTCAACATACAGTATTATACACTCGTTTCTGTCAGAAATGTTGAGAATAAAGCAGTAAAGCAGACTTTTTCTTGGTTCTACATTCCTCCAATGTTCTCCCTGTCTCGTTACACTTGTAATTCTTCCAGTATCACTGAACTACACGGCTCACTAAGCTCAAGTGTTCTGACGTTATGTTTTGAGTGTTTCTCATTTTTTTCCCCTGACAGTGGTAGGAAGAGTGTAGTAAACAAATGCCGAGCACTTCAATGGCCCTCAGTGGCCCCTCACGCTCCCACATCTGGGTTGAGCAGTCGAGTCATGTCAATATATATTGCTGATGGACACATCTAAATGTTGCATTCATTTGAGAGCTTGTTAACCAAATTCAGTCTCATTGTTACACTCACACTTTGACTTTAGACATAGTTGGGCATATGCATGCCAAGAGTGTCCTGATGGCATGTTCATTAACATACAGTATGCAGATGTTTGCTACCTATGAATCTCTTAGGGTCAGTTGCTAATTAAAACACCTAACACCCCCTCACACTTCTCGATAATTCATCAGTGATGGGTCCCTAAGTCCGTCGTTATTTGAAAACCATAAAAATGCAAAATACGACAGAGTACACCAGTGTTGCATGCTTTTGAAACATTGCTTTCTGAAGCTTTTTTTTAACTTTTGCAAATCAATTGTTCTGAACCAGTGATTCTGTGATTTAAATCTTTTAAAATGTCCTTTAATATATTCCAGTATTGCTGTTATCTTACCATTTTTCACTATTGTGGTGGCTCAAACCACGGCATGTTGTTGGAAAGAGTCATGCAAAGAAAGAAACAAATGAACAGTATTCAGAAATACTGTGATTTCCCAGAATAAAGATTCATGCTACATTGCAACACAACTGTGTATTGGTATTTCTGATGTTGTTAGATTACATTTCTTACCATGTTTACAACTGACGGTTCAAACCATGTCATGTAGTTGAGAAAGAGTCACGCGAAGAAAGAATTTTGAAAAAAAAATAATAATAATAAATTAAAGATTAGCAGCAGAATGTTTACTGGAACATGCAACCAAAGTCAAGCCAGTATTCTATTTGATCCATAACCATAGCGACAGTGAATATCGAAGATGGCGACGTCAAAAACTGCAAGTCTTGTTACATTTGACATGACTTAAGGTCAGTCGAAGCTCAATTTTCTTAGTTAACTGACTGCAGCTTTTATTCCTCAGTAAGTGAGTCACAATAAACCATAAACATATAGCCTACAATAAGTAAATGCATGCACAATGTTAATTTATTTCAATATAAACATGAAAACTGTCCTTAAAGCTCCAATTAGAAGTTCAGAATTGTTATAACCAGTAAAAAGCCTCTCATTTCAGGTAATCGCAATCTCACGAAGGTCTACACTGCACTGAATCTATTATTTATATTTTCTAAACTTTGTCATAATGAGATTATTCCCGAGCGTGCACTACTCAGCACTGAAACAAAAACGTGCGTTTTTTTAGCAGTCAAGAATAACTTAAAGACCTCTGATTGGCTATTGCATTCAATAAATCAAACGATGGGTCTGTGATTGGCTACATTGTTCAACACTGCAAAAACATTTCGTAAATAGAAACTTTTAAAGTTCTGAGCTTAAAAATCAGGGCTGGCCTGAACCAGGCCTGTTTACATTTAACAGAAAAGCTTTTGTTTTCCTCCTCAACAAATTCCAAATAAATAATGTTTGTTATTCTCCTTTACCACCACAATTATATACTCAACGGCATCTGTTCTGTTCGCGCACTTTTAGTTCAGTTGTCACGTTCCAATAGATGTATGGATGAAGTGAATTAAATTTCGCTAAAGTACAGTCCAGTCTCGATTAAGTAATGTTAAACTATAATTTCAACAACAATGAAACTGCATTACAAAATAATTAGGCCTTCTGTAGTCACGCTTCTGCTTAAATAAATAGTATAGCCATGGAGAAATTTTAGATCTAGGATTTTATCAGTCATTCTTATGGTTCTGTGGAGGGAAATAAAAGTGTTAAAAGAATAAAGTGTTTAAGTTCACCCCCCAAAATAATTGTCATTATGTATCTTTCAAAATTGAATATGCTATTAACATGCCTTACTAATCTGAATTAAGATTTTGAAATCTACAGCAGAGAGAAATTAATTGAACCTTATTCATGCAAAAAAAAAAATAATAATAATAATAAATAACATTAAACAAAAACACACATTATATAGAATTTTTATTTTCTTTTGGGGGGAGTTTGACAGTCCTTTGTTATTTGTTGTTGCCTTTATCTGAAATGTGAACATTCTGCAAAATATCTGTTTTTATGTTCCACAGAAAATCATACGGGTCAATCTGTTAAACACGAAAAATGTACAAGTTTATTAACTTTACCAAAACCATATAAAAGAAGTGCTGAAGCCGATGCTTGTACTGCACGTCAGTTTAGTTTAGATAAAGACATGATTTTAAAGTTAAACTAAACAATTTCTATATCTCACTTCGTGTCAGTTTTGGGTTTTCCCCAATAGTTTTCTTTCTCTCTCTCCCTCTCTCTCTCTCTGTAGTTCCTTGAATCTATTGGTTGAAGCGTGTCTGGGGTTGTAAGGGCTTGCTTTTGCCAGAGTTCTTTGAGAATTATTTAAGACATAAGAGTTACTGTGAGATAAATATTTGATGCATAGAACCTGCGAGTCTGTGCTCAAGCCCAGAGCAAATACATTAGAGGCAAACAATACACTCACACACACACACACACACACACACACACACACACACCTGCAACAAGACTATAAACACTTTGTACATTTCTTTTTTACTAAAATAATCGTTTAGCATACAGACAGAGATAATTTCAGTAGCTATAGAGGTTTTAGTTTCTCAGTGTTGCTCAACAATTTCAGTCAGGTCTCATGCATTTCAAAATCCATTTAAAAGACCACTTTTTGAATACAATGGTTTAGTAGTAGGTAGGTTTATAAATTTTACTGAATGCATTACATTGGCAGATGCAGCTCAGTGATGCATTTGAAGATGACGAATGTTTGGGGATCAAAGAAACAATCTGTTTAATGTTTTCCCAGAAGCCTTTGCTTTTACTAGACTTTGCTGTCTTGTGAAATATGATGTGCATGATAATTGCGATGTCCACAGAAGATTGTATGTTTGACCATTAGAGGGCAGGACTGCAACATGGAACAGCATCGCTGTCTGCTGTGAAAGTAGGTTTTACTGGTCTTATGTTGCCATCGAGTGGCAGAAGGTGAATTAACACTGGACTAAACATAAACCATACATATCTCAGACAAAACAGAAGGAATCTGCCATAAAGATGCGAGGAAAAAGAAAACAGACACGATTTAATATGCAAATAAATGCAAGAAGAATCACTGATCACAAATTATTTATGCAACTCTTTCAGTGACCTCATTGCTGTTGATTATATCAATGTTGAACATTCTAAGAGATTTCTTTATTTCTTTGAAAGTTCCTAAAAGAAAAAGTCTGAATTTGAAAGCGTGTTTGTTCAAGCTGAATTAACTGCAGAAAATTATAGAGAAGATGAAAATTATAATGTTTGAGGATTACCTTGCCTTGCAAGCACTGTAATTAGAATGTTAGATAGAAGACTTTATCTTCATGAGTCATTTTCATGAGTTCATACAGATATTATTTATCAGGTTACTGTGTTGAATAAGCTTTCCAAGGTATCTATCACATGCAAAATGCTTGTGTGAGAAATACGTCGAATGAAAACATGACAGTCCAACAGCATGACCTCAGTTTAGATATGATTATGATGGCAGATATAATGAGAAGCATGTGCGTGCCCTCCATGATGGATCGATCTCACAAGCCTTTGCTGGCAAAACCCATTCCACTCTGTTCCAGCTTTCTCCAACACTAATAACACTTCATGCTTCAAAAGATTTACTGTAAAAATAGACTCCAAAACCCAGACATGCTTTACAACTGCATGCCATTCCAGGCTCACACAAAAATAATTGAATTTACAATGCAGAATCCCTGTTTTCTTTTTCTCAGTTCTCGTCTCATGCTCATTCTACAGATAGGCCTCAGTCTGATATATTGTATCAGACTATACGGAGAGAGAGAGAGAATGAGAGAGATTGGAGTGAAAACCATGTAGACGAAGAATAAAATCTGTATGAGTGAAAACAGCACTGTGTGTTTGGGTGAGAAGTATTAAGCTATGAAATGACTGCTCTTAAAGGGTTAGGAATTATGCTTTATTCTTCTTGATATATCCCTTAGGTCTCACTTTAAGGGTTATATTGATGTCTGAAAGAGATGTGAGAATTTCACAATAAATCACTTTAAGAGCTGCCAAGCCACCCAATGAGCACCCATTAGGACTGGTCATGTGGTGTGTTCTGTCCTCTTCAGTCAGCTAAAGACAGAACGAGCTAAGAGCAAGTGAGTGAGAGAGAGAAATATGAGGTGATGAAATGAAGCTTGTGGTTAAACCCACATCAGAGCCAGAACACGACAGATAAATCAAGTGTTTGGCTCCCAAACCCACGTTAGTACAGATACAACTGGCACCAATGATGAGAAAAAAAATTAATTCATTTGTGTGTTTAGGCAGACTTTTGTGTTATGCGTTTGTCCTTTTAATTGCACAGGTTTCCATCTCTCATGTGTAAATGTACCATAAAAGTAGTCAATGCAACTTGTGTACTATATTAAAAATCTTATTACGTATTTACTAGATGATGAGCTGTTGCCTCAAAAACCATTATTACCAGATTTCATCAGTGAGTCGAAATTGAGAATCAAATCAATCTAATTTTTGAACGAATCTTTCTTTTAAACAGGTTCCTATTATGCTTTGTTTTGGGGGTGTAATAGAACATGCTCTCATACTAGGTTTTTCGAAAAACATTATTTTTCACATATTTTACATTATTACAACACCTCTCTCCCCAGTCTGGCATGAACGGCTCGAATAGTTAGAATAGTTTTAAATGGATTCTTTATTTTAACAAATTGTCCCAAAAAAAAAAAAAATCATTCGTCTCAGGTTACAAATTTAACAATGGTTCCCTGAGTAGGGAACGAGACACTGCGTCCTCTAGTTCCCTGCCATGCTTCGGTCGCAAGCTTCAGAAGTGAATGATGTGGTTTTTTTTATGTCTATTTATCCATAGTCGAGCCAGTAGTGACGTCAGGGGCTGTCACCGGCCAACTCGTTGGTGTTTTTTCAATGATGCTTTAGACACGGGTCACGATGAGGTGTTCCCCATAGCGACCCCTAGAGGACGCAGTGTCTCGTTCCCTACTCAGGGAACCATGGTTACATTCTTAACCTGAGATGTTTATTTCAAATAAAAACTATTTGGTTTTACTGCAATGAATTTAAGTGCATTTTATGCATTTTTAAGTGTATCCTAAGTGTCCATGATTTTGACAGCCACTGTAGACCTCTATGTGAGTGCAAAAGCAGACACATATGTAGGATGTGAATTGTGTGTTTTTTCACATTCTTGTTTTTTTACTCCGTTAAATGGGAGTTGTGTTTTGTTTCCCATACTGTTGGGGTTACGCTTTCTGTTGGGTGTGGTGAGGATGTTTTATTAGCACATGGAGAGCCCTCCCTCCTGAGACAACTGCTAAAGTCAAACATCTGCCCATGCTCAGCTTGGACAACAGGCTATAAAGAAAGAAAAGAGAGAAGAAATGATGGAGGAGTTTAGAACAAATGAAGGGGAATTTGGAAAGAGAGCAAGAAACACAGAGCTTGGTGTTCTGAAGTTTTCACTGCATTTCATGAACAATTTAGCCTCATAACTTTAAAGTGATTAGAGTCAAACCAACCAGCTGTAAGTGGTCTATTGAGTTGTATAGCATCATTTATTGGTTGCTGGTGACAACTGGAATGTTATCAGTTTCAACTACAATCATTATAAAAAGTTTTTGTTGTCAAGAGAGATTAAAAAGTTACGTTAAGGCACGTGTCTCTCTGCTTTTGACTAAATGTTTGAAAGCCCAACTGAACCTCTGAAGCCTTTATATTTGGCATTTTGCACAAATACTAAGACTCCTCATAAAGTATAATCAACAAATATTTATAAAGCAGCCATGCAGAAATACAGTGGTCAATGCAGGTTAATTTCAGCACATGAATAAAGTCTCTTATGCCAACACTGCACTTTAAACTGGGACAGGGATAAAAAAAATCCTAAAATAACAAAACAAAACATATTTCACCTTTAAAATTTGTTTAAATCAGGCTGCCTTGTTGTAAATTATCTACAAATGAAAAGCCCCCAAGATAGACAATTCAGTCAATTCAGGGATGGATCTGGCAGGAAGTTATAATGGATTCCATCTGTATGCCCTCATTGGATTGATCTTAAAAGAGTCCAGAAATAAAACCGGTACAGATGTGTCACAAATGCAGTTAAAAGAAAATAACCATATCTCAATCCGCCACGGCACTCTCTGTCCATTTCTGGTTTGGAGAATGTTGTTTCAGGGTCTGTCTCTTTTTCTATGTGTCTTTAAGTTAACCAGAGGAAAATACCACTTGGAAATTCAAAAAGGCATGCAAAATTCTCACTTAAAGGGATAGTTCATCTAGAAATTAATACAATTGTGTCATCATTTACTCATCATCATGAGTCATTTCAAACATGCAAGAATTCCTTTCTTCCATGTAACACAAAAGAAGATATTTTGAAAAATGTCCAAAAGTCAATCTATCCATCCATCCATCCCCCCGAACAATAGAATGATGCCATCAGTGCAATAGAATAAGTGTGAGACAGTTTCTCTGACCTGGGCCAGTATCTTGAGGGTCATTTCCCACAGTGATGTCCACATTTAGTTTGATGACAGGGGGTCAGATATCCACACACACTCACACTCACAAATATACACATACCAAAGAAAGACAGGAAAGCAGGCAATAGTTGGAAAGGCAGGGAGCGTTGGCTGTCACGCTGTAGAGAACAGGTTTTCCTGTATTGTTTCCTGCTTTTCCAGGAAAAAGTGACTCCAGTCACATTCGTTCTACAGGAATCCAATCCAGATTCCTGTGAGCTCCTCGGCATCTGCCTATTTTCAGATGGGAGCTCAATTCTCACCTCCTGAATGTGTTTGATAGACACATTCAGTGGCTCCAGTAATCTACCATCGTTCCACATTTTACTCAACAGCTGCTTGTCGCTGTGTTTCTTTTTGGCTCGCCATATGTTTGTTTCCTTATTTTTTTTAAGTATCCATTGAAGATATCAATGTCACATTTGGCATCAGATGTGAGCACAGGCCAGGTCCTGGTCAGTCTGATCACTGCTTGTTTGAACAGGCCCTTCGTTTTGTTTGGACAGACAAAGGAGGAATTTAGAGGCCATTATGCATGTGTCGTTTTAGTGTATTTATAGATTTCAGAAGCTTTTGTCATGACAGTTGGAAGTTGGCCGGTGGAAGTTATGTTGCCATTTAAAAACAATTTGGGAGCTTTGGGCTCAGCTGTGCTCATTTATCTGCAATTTTGCTTCACAAATTATTTCCCAGCCTTTTAAAGATTAAAGATCTTTCACATGCACTATTTGTTACTGATGCTTCAATTTGTACAAACCTCTAATCATAAGTATTAAACTTCAGTATGTAACTCATCCTACAATATTTGTGCTGTGAACATGAAATAAAGCTCAAATTGGGCAGGGTGTCCAATCCTAGTCCTGGAGGGCCAACGTCCTGCAGAGTATACCTCCAGCCAGCTACAGTATAACAGACTTGCCTGGAAGTTGGAGGTTCAGTTGTGTTTTATTAGGGTCAGAACTCAACTCTTCAAGACAGTGGCCATCTAGGAGCAATGTTCAGACACCTCTGATCTGTACACTGCACTGGATCGCTCTTCCCCTGACAAATCAATTATGAATTATGAACACTGGAGAAATGCACAGCAGCTTAACAGGAGCATCACTGCATGCAAACCGCAGTCTCGCAGCCCCAGTTATCTCCGCCTAGAAACATAAACCGAGTACTTATGATGATTTAATTGTAATTAAATAATCATAATGACATAACATCATTATAACAATATGATACACTGTAGATTTTAACATGAATCAGTTCAAATTTTCTGACTGTCAATTTTGATAAATCTGATTCTAAGATCTGACTGCAGCATTGGTTGTGTCTGTGGATACAAAAAAAATATGTAGGTAAATATTTCTGTTTTTATTATGTCTTGTTATTTTGGTACCTGTAAATAATTGTTATTAATTAAGTAATTAAGAAACTTTTTTCTTGTATTCATTTAGTGACAGTCTATTAGTAGAAACATACAGTTTACAGTTTTTATTATTTTTAATCATATTTAATCACTATATTTTACTTCCTGCATTAAAAGTTTTTAACTTGCTGGTTGTTGCTCAGATATATGAATAACATAACATTCATAAATTAACAACATATTCTGTTCTTTTGAATTTGATATTCATCAAATAATTGCAAATAATAATAATAATAATAATAATAGCAAATTATTCTAGATAATAATTGAGCATAGAATAAGCATATTCTAATGATTATGTGACACTGAAGCCTGGAATAATGTCTACTAAAAAATTACTATAAAATATATTTTTAAAAGGTTTTTGGTGAGCATTGTAGGCTCCTTTCAAAAACATTTTATGAACCCCAAACTTTGGAACAGAGTATTATCAAATGTCATCATATTTAGTTACAATTATTTTAGCTGCCCTATTAACACCCAGCCCTAATACTAATATGCATGAGCACATATCTTAAGCACTCTATGTGGAAGTTATCCAGTGAAATGTTAGTAACATTGTGGCAGTTTGTGTAAACCATCCCCCAGCTTGCCACTGCATGGACTGACATATAAACAAGATCACAGAAGGTGAAGTGTCTGACCATTAACCCACCACCCGCTGTGCCTCATGATGTCTGAATGGTGCTCAAGACATGGCCCTCGGCCACAGGAAGGGTCTGTTTGTCCTCTTTAGGAGCCACTGAGTGAAGGAACATTTTCTCTTCTGTGTTTTCACAGGCATGGCCGTGGAAGGAGGAGGCAGAACATAAACGCTATGAGGCAATCTCTTCTCAAAACCCAGAGACAAAAAAGAAGGAAGAAAAAGATGATTAGCCTTCCCAATGGTAATTCAAAACAGGTGCCTGAATGTGCTTTTTAGTGGTGCGAATGTGCACGAATGCTGCATGTTTAAATGTTTCATGTTATGTAAACCAAAATGACACATTCCACAAGCAAGAAATGACAGAAAGTAGCAAATATCACGAACATGAAATGAGCATACTACTAAGATTTATCTCCCCATCCAGTTTTTTATGTAAGGGTGGTGCACCATATAGTGGTAAATAGAAGGATGCTGGTTCGAGTCCCATGAGGAAATACTAAGGGAATCTAATGCTATTTTTGGGGCCTGGAGAAGTTTTGTCATCTCCTGCCATTTGTGCTTTTTTTCAGTTTCTTATACACATCTAAATGGCTCAATTCTAGTCTCATTGTAATCAGCAGAAACTGGGCTATAATATGTGAGCAGTATGTATGTACTTGATTTAGTTTTTGAGAAAAAAAAATGTATGCGTGGTAAGTGAAAAACTATTTTTTTTTAAACACTTGAATAAGGCAATAAAACACATACAAAATATTGGTTCCCGGGACTTTTGAGAACTGGAGCTTGTAGCCTGGATTTTTTCTTTCTAAATTATGTGAAAATCATCTTGTTTACACACTCACAGAAAACAATATATTGATTTAAATTTTCTAAGACACTTTTTGTTGGTAAAAGTCATATGCAAGTAGGCGTCAACCATCATGAATATCATTGTGATTTACACCTGAGAAGACAAAGGCCTGCATAATGAGCTGCATAATGAGCCTCTCAGTCAGCTGTGTGTCATTGAGAGGGAGGAGTTAAAGAAAGAATGTGAGGACAAGATAAATCTATAGAATTTTATGTTTGTAGTTTAGTTAGAATAAATTTAATAATCCCACAACATAATTTGTCAGGTACTCCGGGATAAAGTTGAGGACAATCTTATTGCTCAGAAGTTGTTCTTTCATAGCTCAGTTATATTTTAATACATCAACTTTTTCTCTGATTTTTCTTCTCAGATGAAAAATACACTACTGGTCAAAAGACTGGAATAATACACTTTTTAATAAAGGACTCTTAAGATCAACAAAGCTGCATTTATTTCATCAAAAATACAGTAAATACTATGAAACATTTTTACAATTTAAAATATATTTATATGGTGGCAAAGCTGAATTTTCAACATCAATTCTCCAGTCTTCAGTAATTCTGATTAAATGCAGGTTTAATTAAACCTTTCAAACACATAAAAAAAAAATATATATATATATATATATATATATATATATATATATATATATATATATATATATATATATATATATATATATATATATATATATATATATATATATATAATTGTTCCAAACCTTTGACTGGTATTGAAAAAAAAGAAACAAATAAAGCAACTGTTAAGTATAGGGCCATAACATAAGGTGGTAATATTTAAATTATGTCTTGGATGATAGATGAAAAAAAAATATTTATTAAGAGTTTATTTTGCCCTTGATTTAATCTCATAGCTGTCTTTAAATAACAATTGAGATATTTGCATTTTTAAGTTTCCTCGGGATTGTATTGAGTACAACTTCATTTTTGATAAATCCACACACTAAATAGTTGCTTACGTACTACACTGCTGTTAAAAGTGCAAGCTTGTTCATTTTTCATTTGTCAGCTTAAGAATAAAAAAAGAAATCATCCACTCTAAAGCAGAAACTAGATGAGTTTCCCTGTGAGTTATGGTCATGCTAAGAGCCTGGAGCATCTTGCGTTACAAAACCACAGCCACAGGAATTCATTTACAGTTTTGTTCTTTTAATTTAGTGCATCAGTGATACATTCAAGAGACATGTTGGCCATTTGTAACTGGAGTGGCTTCTTTGCATAACGCGAACAGCTCAGGTTACGTGTGGCTCCATATGTGGAGTCTTGGCCATGCGTTCAGACTCTCCTCGCACCGGGGTGTTAGGAGGTCCCACTCCACCCACTGCTGCTGGCCAGAAACCGGACAAACCAGGATGTTGTATGCTTGAGCCTATCGATCGTTTCACTTCCAAAAAGACAGAACATGAAGAACTAAATCAGTGTTGCGGTGTGTGTGTGTGAGAGTGTGTTTCTTCTCTGAGAGGTCAGGAATGGGCTACAGCGTGAGGTTCACCCAAACTCCCCTCACTTCAAAATGAGAGGGAAACCAAAAAAAAAATCATGCTCGTGGGAGGAGGACACATGTTCTCCACTCCCTACCCCATCTGGTCGAAATGTTTGACAAGTAATTTTGCGAGCAGTCCCCAAGAACACACAAAGCTGCTCACACAGCACTGTTTCCAGATGTTCTCTGTGCGGCACCTACACACAGATATATGTGAATGATTCCCACCCAGTCGCCCTGAGGAAAAATGTTTGTTTGTCCAGGGGATATGTGTTTGCATGAGGGTGTTCGCATGTTTGAATGTATTGGTGCATGTGCGTGTTGGCTTGTTCAGTTTGTCTTCTGTTCTGCGCTTCCCTTCTCTGTGAATGTGTTGGTATTTTCGGATGATTGAGGGTTAAAGATGACTCACTGTATTACTTGGTCCAGGAACACACAAATCCAGCATGTGTGACGTGATGTGCATTCACAAGCTGATCAACTAAACACAGAGTCTGTAGAGAAGTGAGAAGAAGGAACAGTTTTCTTAATGCATCAAACATTTGGTATAGTTTAAATAACAAAAGGGAACTGTTAATTGCAAATCAGACATGCAAACTTAATTTAATCTGGGTTTTACAATTGTTTAGACCCAGGTACATACACTCAGCCAGCCCTGGGTCCTCAAATATACAGAAAAATTAGATTTGTACTGCAACACCAAAAAACACATAAAAAATAAATACTTATTGTGGTCATATGGTTATGGGGTTATACTGAGGAAAAAGTGAAATCATGACATATAAAGCCACAAATATGACATATAAAATCAGAATGAATGTCATCGAGTACAAATTAAGGAAATTCTTTACATTTAAATTATTTATATATCTACCATGAAGCATCATAATATTATTATGGAATAACAAATAAAAGTTGTTATAATAAAATTTATCGCAGTTTTAAAAAAAAAAAAAAACATTAAGCAGCAAAAACTGTTAAGAACACATCAATGATATGAACCATTATTAATGTAGTGGTAATAATAATAATAATTGAGCCCCAAATCCCCATAATAGAATGATTTCTGTAGGATCATGTGACATATACAAATATATTTAGAAAACTACCAATACAACCACAACATTTCTGAAGATTTATAAATAAATAAAACTATATAAAATGTCAAAAAAATACATTTTATATTTAAAATTTTTATATTAGAAAACAAGAAAATAGAAGTGTCCTTCCCTGCAAGAAGATAAAGGCGATGGAGAGAGAGAGAGAGAGAGATGTGGGGGGAGTGGAGATATATAAACCCCCTGGAGCACAAGCCATGCTTTATCCTGTGTCCAGCTCATTTCTGTCTCAGGCACAGGAAACCCCTAAACTCTCTCAGCCTTGCCCCAGCGCCTGCACACACTCTCTCACACACCTCAGCGTGCTCAAAGAGATGAGAATGGCTGTACGAAGAATGAATGAGCTCTGGAAAACGATGGCTCCGGCTTTAATGTTCAGCTTTCTTTTGCTTCACAGTAAGTTTATATAAAGTCTTTTGTAAACTGTACTTTAAGTTTTGTGCCTTACATGCAGCGTTTTATGATTGCACGCTATTTTTATGTTCTTAGTTGATATTCTGTATCATCTATTGTCAAGCTTTTTTATTGCATGGATTTACCTTTTTTCCTCATACTTTTTTAGGAAATCATTCAGTAAGTGGATACATTTTATTTTGAAGTTGTGTAAAAGCATCACTGTTTTTGAATGCTAGTATTTCGGGTTTAAGTGGCCTTTATTCAATTTTACTCTAAAACAGTCTCACCTTGATTGATGTGACAGCCAGCAGTTTGTAGTGTTTACTCAGAGGAGACGGAGTTAAAAGGTAAGCGGGAAAACTCAAACAAAGGGCTCTGGCTTGGAGTGGAGTGGAAACATGCCGTTGATCGTATTTGCGGTCTATATCCTGCTCTCCGTCTGGGTGGAGCTGGCTGAAACATGGGCGTATATGTGTGTTTAGGGACTGAAGAGGTTGGAAAAGCCTGGAAACTGTCTGAGGAGTCTGTTAAGCATCTCCATCCTGTTTTCTGTGACTACTTGTGGTGAAATTGTCCTTTTGAAAAGCAAGTGTATGTGTGGAGTTGTTGTAGGGTGAGATGTGGATCACATCGCTTGGTTTGTGTTCTCTTGGAGGTAGATAGATGGATGTTTACACGAACAGTAAAAGGCATTCTCCTTACAGGGAGTTTACTGCATGTCCGTTATTTCAAAAAGGAGTAAAAAAAAAGCTGGTTTGTTAGTGACGCCCTTGTGGGCAGGTTCAGGGCTGAGCTGTACACCCTATTCCCTTTTCCCAAGAAGTGAGAGTAACACTGTTGAGCAGGTTTAATTGTGGGAAGGTTTGAACACGGAGCAGCTTCTCAAGCTGAAGAGAATAAATATTTACCAGGAAACTAGTGCTATTAAAATTGAAAAACCAAAACATTATTAAAAAAAATAATAATAATTTTCTATAAGAAAAAGTCATCTTAACTACAAAAAAGAGACTTCCATACCTATCCCCAAACAGTAACATAATTCAGTTTTTAAGCTAAACGAAAAATTGAATTAGGCAGCCCCCACCATCTCTTGTTAGTGAATAGAAACTTGCATAGTTAGTCAAAGCTTTAGTGTAATGAGAAGTCTTAAGTGAATCTGCCATACATTCCTATAGTTATCCTCAAGTGTTCTGCTCCGAGATTTTAATAAGAGTAATGTGAAACTGTAAACCAGCTGAATTCATTAGGCTGTAAAAGCCATGCTGCTGTTAAGACTTCAGAGATTGCAAGAAGACATTGTTAAAATGAAGCCACTTCCCATCCCTACTTAGAGACCGCAAAGCACTATACGTTTCCATTCCCACCAGTCTGTTAAATGCTTGACAATATAGTGCAATTGGCACTCCTGTGAGACTTCGCCAATGGACGGTCAGCAATATTGTTGCTATATGTTTTAAATAACATGAAACATGACATGAAAAACTTTCAAATTATGATAACCAGATCAGTGGTTTCAGCCATGTGGAAAGGCAACCACACTCTACAGTTACTGCAGAATTAAATTAGCCAAAGCTAAGTGGCTAAAAGGGGTCAAATTACATGGTATTTGAATGAGGGCTCCAAGGAAAGACTCAGAACATAGAAGTACTGCATTCCAACTGGCCACCCACGGTTTAAATGAGACCGTGACCTCCCAACACAAGTACTGCTCTTTTAGAGGTGCAACCTTCCTCAACCTATAGATGGAAAGGGCAAGGAACGATGATTCACTATGTCTGTTCTGTTGGCAAATGTGTTTAGCTGATCTCACATTCTCCCCATAGTTCCATTAGCCACCCTGAATTTCAGTTACCACGTTTTCTCAAGTTGTGAGTTCACCCATTATACACCCTGGAAGCAATGTGGCATTTCAGTGGACAGGTGCCAGGATAACGGTTGGTGCTGCCCAAGCATCATGGAATATTATTGAATCTGGCTGAGAAAACACCTCCACATGTCTTTAGCTCCCAGCAGATATTTTCTCGGTCCTAAAACTGTTATGGTGGTGTATTACAGTTATATATCTGGATAAAATCCAAGCCCTAGAACAACTGTACCAACAGAAGCCAATTCATCCACTCTGATCTGAACCAACACATGGTAATTCCTGAACTGCCCAACACAGATGATGTTTAAAGGCAATATTATTTCATATGTAAAGTATTTTTATTGCATTGGACAGTACAAACAAAGCTATTTAGTGGACAGCAGATGCGTACTTTCATTAGTTTAGCTACACAAAGACATAGATAATGCACACAGGAAGAGGAAATTCAAGCATGCAAGTGCATCATGCAAGATAAAAACAAGATAAATGGCAAGGGTCACTATGGTGCAAGGAGATAAATGATAAGCTTGTAGACCGCATATCTGTGTACCTTTGTATTGGAACCTTCTCCTTGGCTCATGAATGTGGCAATGCACACTTTGGCCAATAAAAACAAGAAGCTGCCATTTTCTTATGGCCATTAGCTATTGCCTGGCATTCGTCTAGTCCCAGACCAATCCGGTGAGGTAAAATCCTCCAATGAGGTAAAACCCAGGGGTGTGGAGCCTGTACACAAATGCTGTAGGCTTTCTTACATCACTCTGATTTGGGTGTGCTCGGTCTCTGGCTTTTCAGTGATGCATATTGACTGAAACTGAAAGGGTGGAAAACTAAGCAGTTCATTTTCTCATTATGGCTTGATTAGTTAGGGACACAATTTCTGGCAACATTGTTGACTTGACTGCACAGACACTACTGTAATAGAACTGAAATGAGCTGGACGATGACATCAATGAATCAGCAATGAACCGACTTAAACTGATAAACTGACTGTTTCTATTGTCTTCTTGCATTATCAGCAGACATTTTTCAATGTAAAGTTGCTTTTACACAATCTGCATTGTATAAAGTGCTATATAAATAAAGGTGACATTGCTCATCTAAGCAAACAGTAATCATGGCAATCTACATGTTACAAGTCACTTATAATTAAGTATATTGCGCAGAACAACTATTACATAGCATATTATGAACAAATGTAAAATAACAACTAACAGTCATGTTTAATTAGTACATCATCTTAAATGAGACCAACAAGACAATCTCAATATATATCAGGGTTTGTTGTTATTCTGTTAGTCTGTTATTCTGTAGTTCCCCTGGCACTCTAATGCAGTTTTGCTGTTATTGTGTCTCTCACAGCTGGCATGCAGCTTCCAACCGCTCTCACTCTGACACTGCATTCTGGTAATACGACTATCCAAAATCCTGAGTCTAAACATTAGTGTGTAATTAGCCTGTGGTTGAACAAAATCTGTAACGAGTAGTAACTCTAATACACCAGTTGGGCCCAGTCTGCCAATTGGATCATCATATTAGTCAAATAGCAACTTGAAAAGTGATGGCAAAGTTTCATATCCTCAGAAAATTTCATTGTAACCTTCAAGTTTAAATGTGTTCATTTTGATAAGAAACTTATGTAACATGCTTTATGTAGTCATATATTTGTGTATTTTCCATGATTAAGGTAAAAAAAAAAAAAACTTTATAAATGGTCCAACAAAAATCTAAATAAATCAAATATAAGTCAGTAAGTAATGTCAATGTTATTACACATATATAAAATATTTTATTAAAATGTATATTATCTTATATCAAATGAAATACATATTATTAGAAAACTGTACCCTGTTTGTGAAAAGAGCCTTTTCATGAATTGCTTATTACATTCAAACACTGAGTTATATTATTGCTGTGTTTTAGTAATACTCGTTATATGCATGCAAGTTAATGGATAAGTTTGCACTTCTATGGCAGTTTTTGCCATTTTGCCTGAGGAATAAACAGAGCTAATGTGGCTTGGCTAAGCTTCTTGAACCGGTGGGGTAATTGCCGGGGTAATTAATGTTCAGCAAGCAGCACAACACTGGGGCAATTCTACCTAATGTTCCCTAATTGAAAACATAAGATTGTAGCCTTTGCTTGCCATCAAAAGCACAAGGACTTTCTTGTGTCTTTCCTCCTTAACTACCACTTTACAGAGCACAGGGAATTTGTTAAGGTTACCCAGAAACTGATAGAGGGGGCAAATCCCAACCCCAGTTATTCTTATGTGTGATGAGAAGTAAAAAAAAAAAAAAAAAAGGCAGAAAGAAAAAATATAGTCGGACCAACACCCCTACACGTCTTTCAGTTGTGTCCTTTTCTCCAAGCATTGTATAAGCTGAGCATGACAGCGGATCAAACATTGAGAGATCCAGTTACATTGTCTGAATCGATCTGCATGATGATGTCACAGAACAAGAGCTTGGAAATAGTCCATGGACATCTGCAGCCACGCAATGCTTGTGGTGCTGACAGTAAGCTGCAAAAGGAGGAGGCAACTGGCAGTTAGAGGGGGGTGACAAGAAGATGCCTATTTCAGACAGTAGGGGGTGTTCTATAAAAAAAACAAGGTTTAAAGTATTAAAAACACAAGATTCTGCAACATTCGTTAACCAATAATATTTGGTTTGGCCATGAGACCCTTATTTTCATGACCAACTTTTTTAGGAGATTTGTGAAATAAATTTGTTTGTTTAAAAAAAATAAAGCAAAGTTATTTCTCAAAAATTGTTGACACACACACACACACACACACACTTACTTAAAATACAAATAGATTGTAAGAATATGACTAATAATGATGAATAAACAGCCTATAAGAACAGGCTATTAAATAGCAGTCCCAAACTAGTTTTTGTTCGTACAATTTAGTATCAGCCACCACAGTCATTTATACATATACAAAATAACACAAAGTAATAATTACATGCCATTTTTTGGGTTATGGTAACAACAGTTACCATGGTGAATATAAAATACTAACATAGACTGTTAAAGGAACACAACACCAACTCCTCCAGGGATAAACAGTTGAGTTTTACAGTTTTTGAATCCATTCAGCCGATCTACGGATCTGGCGGTGATATTACGCAGTGCCTCATAATAGTCCCAGCTAGTTTGTGTAGTTGTAGCAATAGCAGAGTTGCTAAGATTTTCAGGCTCTGCGTAATATCACTGCATCTGCTGCACCCATGGTAGGGCAGCAAAGTTGCTTGATTATTATGCCGGAATGAGAGTATAAGTTCCATATTGGCCTAGAAAACCGCAACTTTTCATTTTCTGTCGGTCTTATCACACTATGTAACTACAGAATGTTCAAGTTTTTAATAGGAAAAATATAAAAACTCTTTGGTCATTTTTGAGGGAGATGCTTACCGTCTAATCAGATTCAATGATCTATGCTAAGCTATGCTAAAAGTTCTACCTCCAGACCCAGAGATCAGCTGAATGGATTCAAAAATGGTAAAACTCAACTGTTTACCTCTTAGGGAGTTGGAAAATGAGCCTACTTTCAAAAAAGTGGAGTGTTCCTTAAATCAAACATGGAAACTGCTCCTGAAAAGAATGAATATCATACCTTCATGCAAATCATCCCCAGCTAACACACAAAGTACCAGTGATGTGATTTATTGGTACAGTACTTTTATTTCACACGCTGCATGCTCGAGACTTCTCCCGCTTGCTTTGTGATCTGTAAACCCTTGCTTCGAGTGTCTCAACATATTTATTCTTAAAATCTTTTATATAACCCTCCATGGAATATTTAATTCCCACTTGAATGGTGGCCCTGCTGTGTCCAAAATTATGCAATCACATTGTGGGACAAGGTTTCCACACTGACAGCTATTATTGTGAGACAGTGAGCAGCTCAGTTCGTTTGTCCGAGGGAGCAACAGTAACTAAGGGGGCGGGGCTTACCAATAGGTTAATTACATATACGTTTCAAAATGAGTCCAAAGGGCTCAGGAATGGGATTACTGTGTGAATAATTAGCACACTGTCTATAGTTTCTATCTGATATACCTACATCCTGTCTGGCTTGGGGAACATTCCACGCCTGACACTAATTTGAATAATTCCTTCACCCCATTTTTGTTTTGTCAGAAAACAACCGGGCTGTGGCCTCATTGCTAAGTAAACTCTCAGGATCAGTATGCTCACAATTGGAAATAGTTCTCCCATAGTTGGGGTGGATAAAGTGACCACTTTATCCACCCCAACTATGGATTTGCAGTGCGTCAGTTAGAAGTGCCTTTAAATTTCTTTGACCTTTTGAAAAACAACATTTTGAGATTGCACCAACAGTGAATCACAGGGGCTTCCGCTGGAAGATTTTTAAAAATAAACCAATAAAAAAGACAACAAATACTACTAAAAAGTGGAATGTCAAATGAGAAAAGCCAAGTCATCTTTGAAAGTTTTAAAACATAAAACTACCCTCCCAAAAGAGCGATGGATGGATGGATGAATTGATGACAAAATGACAGAATGATAGATAGAATGATAGATGACAGAATGATGTAAGTGAATATATAGAGCTGAGACCTGCTTAAGAGAGGTGACTCGGCTGCATCTGACTCTCATCAACAAGACATGCTCTCTATGGCCTGGGTGGAGACACGATGAGTCCCAGAATGCTGTTCAGCCAAACCGGCTGCAGACGTCAAAGCTCGATGATTAGCACAAAGTACACTGGAAGGAGAATGCTTCCTTTGACATCTGTGCATCTGGAGATGGAGAGAGATGGACTCCACCCTGCTGGACAATACATTAGTGATTATTAGAGTGATTACTGACCCTTTTGAGTTGCCTACATCCATCATCACACTCTTTCTTCTTGCACTAAGCTGTTTATTTAGGTTTCTCCTGTTTCAAGCCGACCCAAAGGTAGGTCAGAGATAAGAGATTTTGAGATGGCCTTCTGTCCCGCTTGATAATCACATCACAGATCTGTGTGAGGACAGAAGAACAAGAGGAGGGCTCTGTTAGGAAGACAGAGAGATTGTCCAAGAGTTCAACAAGCTTGTGATTTAAGCATTAATGGGGGTAGAGCTATTAAAGGCAGATCGCTTGTCGCTGCATTCGTACTGGGGATTGAGTTGAGGATACCACCCAGAAATCAGAGTGAAAGCATACATGCCATTAGAGTCCCAGAAATAAATGTGTCTGGGAAAATTACAGTGACATCTTTTTAGTCTTATGAGTAGACCCATTGGACATTTATAGAGACAAGGATCAAAAAATGACCTAAAATGCTTTCAAGTCCAATTAAAAAGGGTTATCTGGAGTGCTTCTGCCATCTTTCTAGCTCTGCACAATTACGTAAAGATAAAAATCTTAAACCTAAAAACCTTAAACCAAGTGTTAACAGTTGACCCGAAAATGAATATTCTATAATCTGCATAATTGACAAAAAGTAAATGACAGAGTTTTTGTTTCATGGGTGAACTATCCATTTAATGAGGTTCTTACTTTAAAATAACCTTAAGCATTGTATTTGCATTTCTCATGTTTCCAGTGATTCTGGAAGAAGGAGGAGGAATTAACACTCAGGTTTATATCAGAGCTGTCAGAACGTGTCTGGCTAAGCTTACTTACTATCCATTCAGGTACAGCTGAGAGCATGGGGGATTTTGAGAGTCTTTGCCTGAGATTGTCTCATTACATCATCCCAGATGTCCCAGAACACCAAGGAATGGATTAGAGTGATTCACCAATCTGGAGAGCACATTTTGGTCCCTGTTGTATCACTTTCCTTAGGAAAACAATGATTCTGGTCATATTTCCGTTCTATTGGTGAATGAAAACATGCACCAAAGCGGTTAGGTGGAGTACTATCACTCTTCCAGAGATTTGTTTGTGTTTGCAGATTTGACTGGCCGACTTCACACAACACAAGGTTTTTATCAGTCCGCTTGGAAACAAAATTGTGTTCACAAGGTTTAATCAGAGGTCCCCTGTCACTAAGGGACAACATTTTTTTTATTATACCTTTATTTAACCAGGAGGTCCCATTGAGATTCAGAATCTCTTTTACAAGAGAGACCTGGCCAAGGTAGCAGCCAAATCACAACAAATGCATACATAACAAACACTAAAGTACATAGTGTAAATTCCATTTACATGGAAATTCATTGGTTAGTCTATAAGACTTACTCACAAATTGTCACAAATTATCAGTGTTCAATGCTATATGGATGGATGATGGATTCACTGTAGTGTAAGATATCAATAAAACACACCTTGTGGTTATTTTGCATTTGTATTTTAGCAAATAACATCTAGCTAATTTACTTTCAAATCCCAAGTCTCAAAACTATGATGCACTAATTTCTTATAATAATTAGGGCAGAAAGTGTGCAAACAGGACATTGCTAGTGTGCTTGATCATCTGTTGCTGGGAGAGGAATTTTGTTTACTACACAATTAAAGACATTCGTCATCGTACACATTAAAAAAAGAGTGTGCAGCTTCTCATTTGTAGAAACATACAAATACAGAAGTATACAAAGGCATTCATGTACACTGGCTTTGTTTATGTGGTATTAGGAGAAGAGAGAACATTCTTCCTAACAATTATTATATCAATAAACATGTCAGGTTTTGGCTTGTGTAAATGAGCGCTTAGTTTTATTAACATTTTTAAGAGCTGTAGAATGCATGCCCAGTTCAGCCAATTAAAATATATGGCTCGCCATGCACAGTATCAAGCCCGATAGAAGTGCTTACAAGATATTCAGGGTGTTTCTGTAATGAGGGAGGGGTGCTTCAAGCTGTGAGTTCGAGTGAGGCCTATCATGGTGGCCATGCACCCATAAAATCACAAAATGCTAAGATTCACAAACAGAAAATGAGCTATCATTAGGAGATTTCAGCTTGACCAAACACAGATGGTCATTTCTTGGTGTTAACTAAAAAAAAAATTGAGGTTTGTTGTTCCAGCACCGCTGCCATAAAATATAACGGCCATGATATAGTCACACTTGTTGAGACAAATGCAGAATCAGTTTATGATTAGTATCAGAGTATCAGACTCTAGTATTGCTAGTTAGGAAAACACAAGACCACCCAGCATGAGCTCCAGATGGCATTCTAAAGCCTGCATGACAAGTTTGATGGCAAAATGTGCGGTGTCCTAAATGACACCAGATACTGTTCAAGATTTAGAGCTCAGTTGCTATTTTCTACTCTTTGCTGAAAACCACTAAAATGACTGTTCCACATTCAATACTACTTAAGCTCAATTGAGCATTTGTGTACAGTATTTATGGCGCGTTATCACAAGAATTAATTTTTAGTTGTCCTGTTTCCTTAAAAAAAAGATTTTAGTGTGGAAAATAATCATTATCTATTGTGTGTTATTATTAATTTTGAATGTGTCTGTCAAAAGTGAAAAGTTCATTAGTTTTTCTTATAATATTATTTTTAGCAAGCACTCAATGACTGTCGTTTATGGCGTAGTTAGTTGAGGATGCAACACCTAAAACAAACGCGCAAATGAATGCATTCGTACTTTACACCCGGCCACTCACTTCCTGCATTCCACGACTTGAGACATAATTCTTCACTAAAGAGTGTGGTAATGTACAACAAAGACAAAGAAAGGTCTTGACTTTTCGAGGGTGACGTTTATTTGCTAAGTCGGTTTCAGGAGCATTTACCCCCCTGCTTAAGTTATTAATAATGCAGAGTGGCGGTGTGAAACAAAGCACATTTTTTATAGAGGGTTGCTGGCAAACACTGAGCAGCAGTCTCAGGGTAAGGAGGATCTGACACTCTCCACAAATACTGCAAACCCTTATTGACTGCATGATATATAAAATGAATGGGTGTCATGAAAATCTTTGCTAAAATCCAAACTGTACCATTTTGAAAAACTTTAAGTAATATATTTATTATAATTTTGTTAATTATCTTATATTTATTTAAAACATACTGCGCAACCAGTATAGTCCCATTATGAATAAATGACTCCAATGAACCGATTCTTTTTAGTCAATTAAGCCCCTTTCACACTGCACGTCGGACCCGTCATATTGCCGGAACATTGCTGGGTCGCCTTCTGTGTGAAAGCAACCACGTCCCGTGATTGATTCCCGCATTGAACCCGGGTCGGGGACATAGTAACATTGCGGTAATCGATCCGGAACGAGCGCTGTGTGAACAAAAGCCAGATCTAATTCCGTGTCAAAGTGATGACGCACGTTATCGCGCGACTCTTTTACCGACTGTTTTGAAGGAAGATCAACGTTCGCGATGAAAAAATATGTGCAAACTATATGAAGCAGAGATCAGTTAGTTACTCACTTTCCGCGCTGACGCCGAGATCGTTCGCTTGCTTCAGTGAAAGCATAACGTGCCTAATGTTTTCGACTCGTACATTACACATCACGCCCTGATGTCACATGTCGTTACGGGATCTTTACGGGTTGTGTGTGAAAGCAAACACATATACCGGGTCATCACGGGCAGTGTGAAAGTGCAAAATCTAGCGACCCGGGAACAATTGCCGGAACACTTTACCCATGTATTTGCCGGAATGGCAGTGTGAAAGGGGCTTAAGTAACACACAACACAACTAGTGTAGCCTAATTCCTGAAACAAACACTCTTTTGAGTCAGTTCTTTTAATGAATGGTTCAAAAAGACAAGTTACTAGTTTGAATCAGAGTGAGAATTTCATGTCAGCAAAATGGACATATAACTGAAATGAACACTGGAATTAAAAAAAATACCGCTTTGAGCTATTTTTCAAACAAAATAAACGAGAAGGCAATTTTGTGCAAATTTATCATGTTCTTCATTATTTATGTAATATGAAGCTACATAATTCACCAAGGTGAGTTGGAAGTGCAACCTAAAGCTTGTCTTATTTGACATGTTGAACATTTTCTGTGTTTCCATATAGGTTGTTGGGGACAGGACCTTACAATTCCGACCGTTTCGGAAACTAATACAACAGCAGTTCCATCAACACAATCTCCATCAAATGGTTCAATAGCAGATCCAGGAGCACAACCAACTTCTGGAACTGCTGTTCAAGGAACAACAAGCCAGCCAAGTTCTGATAACTTTACTAAAATTGGTATGAGCCCTCAATACTGTCCACAAATTTCTTTTGTTTTTAGTTGATGATACCACTAATTCTTGATTCTTTGGTTTGTAGCACCTCAATTATTCACTGATACTCAAGTCAACCTGACTACACCTCTAACAGGACAATTGGAAAGTTTCAAGGTGGGACAGAAGGTAATACCATTCCTCCATACTACTACTCCAATCTACTTCCAAGTATACAATAGCACTACCATTGCACTTCTCCAAAACAGATGGTTACATAGGGGTTACATAGTTCTTGGTTTAGTACCCATTGTCTTGTTATTTGTTACTGTTTGTAATTTACTTTAAAAAATACTATTGTACCATAGCAGTTCAATGGTATTATTGAAAGAAAAGTACATGGATTTTAATACATTATTTGTACTAAAATCTAGGAGACTACTATAAATATAATTTTATATATGCATATATGCAAAAAAAAGTTTAAAATATTTACATTTGATTCCATTGCTGTACTTACAAAATACATTTCTTTGCAAAGTAATATTGTGTTACTGAATTTATATTTAAATTTACATGTTATAGTAAGGCTATTTCAGCAACATACAAATGTACCCATCTCGTATTTACCCCCAAAAAAATCATCAGAAACAATCTAAACTCCATTATTCAGTATCTCTACTAGACTTTACAAGACCCTCTACTTTGCCGCCCCAAACCGATAGACAAGAGTGACTTCAGATGTTTTCAGTTGCTGTCATCTGCAGCCGTTCATATTAAAAAGGAAGGAAGCTTTGTTTCTGAGAGGATATTGTTTAGTTGGCCAGTTTGAGCTGTTGATGCCTGTGAGCACAGATTAGGGAGATCCTGTTTTGTAATTTGCTATAAATAATCCCTCTACACAAAAGATGAATGAGTGGGAGTGAATAAGGGCTTCCTCTTACTGCTGGCATGTGATTATGAACCCAGGAAAGAGGTTAGACAGAAGCACTGGTGGGAGATCTGAAACCGGTGAAAGTACTTGGGTGAGATGATAGCTGCAATAGGCACAGGATCAGTATATATATTTTTTATCATGATAGGCATTGGTTATTCTATCATGGCTCCATAGGATGAAATATATCCCACACATGTGTTGTGAAAGGGAGGGAGAGGTGGTAACCCACAAAGACTCCTTCATGTTCACTTCTTCTTTTTGTTTGCTATATGAAGGGGTAACAACTTTGTACAACAGGTAAGTTTGGTGTAAGGTGTGCATGTCAGGAAGAGTGCAAACTTTTTAAATTAGGAAAGCATAGGGTGTGCTACATATATTAACAAAACAATAAATGACATATAAATTTTAAATAAAATAATTAATTATAAAATAAAGTATAATATAGAGCAGGGGTCACCAAACACAATACTGGAGGGCTGATGTCATGCAGAATTAAGCTCCAACTTGCTTCAACACACCTGCCCTGAAGTTTCAAGTAGGGGTCAGTGATATGGCAAAAAATATTTGTTGCTTCTTCCATTTCTCTGCATTTTCAGCAAGGTCTTTTACAGTCTTCTTAACCCTCTCAGGAAGCTGGTCGACTGGGTCACAAGGCCATGGCAGCCTATCGCCACTGTGTAAGTCATTGCTCTCCCTAGCATTCTGCATATCGTGACTTTTTTCACTCGTAAGCCTCCTGAACTGCATCCTCCCAAGGCACTATCAGCTCCACTAGCATCACCTGTTTGCTCATCTTGGACAAGGTCTGGTCTCAATTTGGTTTGCGCTATAGAAGTGGGGAATTGCAGCCACCTGTCTACTCGTAATGACCAGTCACTTCCACTAGCCAGGACTGAAGTCCTGTGCTTAGAAAAGCATTTCTGCTCTTCCTGACCTGCTGTTAGAAATTGGACTGGCTGACTCTTAAGGCTCTAATGCCTCGTGGCTACCAACACCCTTGCTCTTTCTGTGTATTCTGCCATCTTTCGTAGCACCTGATCATGACACCACCTGTAGCGACCCTGAGCCAAAGCAATTTTACACCCGCACAAAATATGGTGGAGGGTTCCCTGAGCTGCATTCCATAAGACTTCTTCAGTCCTAAACCTCTGTGCCAGGTTAACGGGACTAGGAAGTGTGTCATAAGTTGATCTACTAATAAAACTTAACCTGGCTTGGGGAATTCTCCAAAGGTTGCTCCAGCTTGGAGCCTGCCTGTACCTCGTTATTGGAAGCTGAAGATCATTTCTTCCAAACAGTGCTGAATTGGAAAAACATTGAGGCAGACCAAGCCACTTGCGGATATAAATGGCAGCTTTGCCACTGTTGTTGCTGCATCTTCAGCGGCCACATCACATGTTAGTAAAGAGTGAACTGGTAGCACCAAAGTTTGTACTTGCCAGAAAGGTAGCTCTGGTCAGTTCTCTTAAGGCCATCCTTCAGTTGAGTTATTACTGTAGTTGCCATATGCTTGTCTGTGAGCTCAGCTGAGTACTCTCTGCCAAAACTTCTTATTGGTTGCTCAGAGTGCACTGGAATTCTCTCCCCTGATACTTGGAAAGAAATTGTATCCACTCGCCTACCCTTCCAGATTGAGAGACTTAGAAACTTGGCCATCTAAAAAAAGTGAGAAAAAAAGTGTTTATTACATTTGAAATCTGGATATTTATCTTACAAAAACGCAGGGGTTCACTACAGGGGGCCTTTATTCACCCCCAGAGCCATGTGAGGGATGTTTTATTACAGATGCATGCACTTTATTTCACTTCTTCTGAACAGTTGACAACAACAAACACTCGCTTACCCCACTTAAAGGTTTGGAAGAGCAAGGACAATTTTTAATCTAACTTTGATTGGTTTATTCTGAAAGAGCAAAGTCACATACACCTAGGATGCTTCGAGGGTGAGTAGAAGAGGGTGGACGAATTTTCATTTTCAGGTGATGTAACCCTTTAATTCTCAATCTGGCCCAGCTCATCAGATCCTCCAGCCTCTTGATGAGCCACTCTGTGCAAGCTGCTGTCTGGAGTAGGATTGTGGTGTCGTCCATGAAGCATCGGAGGGGAGGCAACCGAAGTCCTGCACTATTTCGTGCTCAGATCTTCAAATTTGCAAAATAGCTTAGAATTATGTCTATAACACCAGTAAGCTCATAGAATAAGTCGAGGGCAAAATCAATCAACTGATGTGGGCCAGAGCCATAGGCATTCTCCAAATCCATCATGTTGACAAGTTCAAGCGTGGTGCACTTGAAAAATACATTTCTTTAACTAGGGTTAATAAAGAAAAAAATTACTTGAATCATGTTGTAGTTGACTAGTTAAAAATCAAGAATCAGTCAAATGTTCTGAAAAAAATTGTGATTATTTTTTAATTTTTTTTTGCCATATTGCCCAGCTCTAATTGCAAGAACATTGTTTAAAAAAGGCATTAAAGTGTGCAATACATTCATTTAAATTGTATTTAATTACAGAGGTGTATTATGTCACATTTCACACTTCTATAGTAAATTTTGTTTGTGTGTGAAGACGCTGCAGGCCATGGCATAGCACAAATCATTGAATGAATGTTCAGAGCAGTACATTTCAAAATTCAAGAATTTTCCATTCTCAGGGAGCAGGAAGCATTGAATGCTGTGTAAGGACCCTGTCAATCAGAACACAGTTTATGCATGGAGCATCTTTTTTTTCGAACCAGCTGGTTATCTGTAGATGCTAAAGATAACTTAGTTCAGTAGCCAGGTGCTGTTTGACAGGCTTTTTACTGTGTGCACGCTTTAAGTGTACGAAAAGCTAACTTTTGTGATTGTGAATAAGTGCAGTGTCCTGTGAGTGTAACTCTACCGTTGAGTTAACATTTGATGTAAGTCATGTTGTAGAGTATAGAGAGATGGAGGCACCAGAATTACTACTGATACGTTGTGCACTCTAGCATACTACTATATTTCTTTAAAAAAAAAAGCAGATTGTGGAGACATTTTAATCATCCACGATCAGAAATCATGTTATCGCACACCCAAGTATACCAATTAAGACCTTAATTAGCTTTTTCAGATGTGTTGGTAAGGGTTGGAGCTAAATTCTGCAGGACACTGGCCCTCCAAGACCGAGTTTGGCGAACCCTGATATAGTCTCATACCAGTATAATGTAGAATATGAAACATGGATATTCATTTTAAGATTTGCTAAAGTTCCAATTTCACAGTGTTATTAAATCATCAGTGTTTCTAAAGACTACTTTTCATTGAGCTTTAGATGAAAGCAAAGGTAAAATGAGCATACACAATTAAATATACAATATCTACCAATACCAGTGGCTTAATTTGTAATCAGCTTTATTTGATCAAAACAGACCTAGGACAAAAATTCCTGCTTGCTGTTAGGAGACACCCAAACTGAATCAACATCACTTAATCAGATAACATACAAAATATGACTCTGTTGATGCTGTTGAAAAATGCTGTTGAAACCCCCCAATATTGAATCCCTCTTTTTGTTAACATCGTGGTGTTTACGTGTTTTTCTACAGACAAATGAATACAAAGAAGAAGATCCCACCTCTGGATCTTCTCCTGCTGTTTTTGTGCCTCTGCTGGTGACCGGGTTGCTGCTTGCTGCCCTAATAATTGCCATATACTACTACAAGTACCATTGCCAAACCAACAGCAAAGGCATGAAACTGGTGAGTGTCAGACTTACTGAACCCCAGAAAAAACATCCCATTCATTAATATATAATTTTTTGAGGATGTGATTGCATGTTCTAACTCAACACTATGCAAACCTTTGAAGCAAATTTACACATTCATTCACTTCTGCATTTCCACCATGAAGTGTTCCAAATCAAATTACCATTTTATGCACACATTTTAATTGCAAGTTCATTGTACAGTACATTGCCAAGTTCGTAATTAAGAAGGAAACAATTGGCAGCATATCAGAGCAGCGCAGTTCCTCCAGCACTTGCCTCATCGAAAGCTCAGAACCACACAACACATGCTGGTGAAACACTGTTTCATCTCCTCTGCCAATAATTCTAAGCGGTTTTCCTTCTCTGTTAAATGATGTGAAATGATGAAAGTGAAACCAAGTGCACTCTCAGCAGACCTCTTACAATGAAAACAATACTTACATTCATAGAGCAGGATTTCATAAGCCATATGCTGCTCAATAAATGCTTTAGCTTTGAAGATGCATCAGAAAAAAATATTCCATCAAACAAAAATGATTTTACTGAAGTTATCATATTCTGCTCAAAGAACACCATGACCTTAGTTCAAGGGTCTAAAAATGAAATTCTCAACTTTTGTAGTTTAGTGCACTCATACGAGTCAACAATTGTGTCATTTGTGTCTATTGTTATTCATCCCAATTTTAGAAGAAACAATCTCAGTTAAAGCTGACATTTAACAAAAAGTCCATTAAGTCTCCTGAGTTATACATTTTATGCTCTGGGGATACCCCTGAGGTTGACTGTCTTTGCAAACGTAAAAAATAATACGTAGTACAACTATTTAAATAATAAAAGAAAAAGAAAAGAAAAATATTTGCTTGTATTTTGTTTTCCACAGGCTGAGGAGTCTTACATGGCTGGCGAGGAGAGCCAAGGCAACACTCTTGTGTCTGTGGCCCCGCTAAATCAACCCGAGCCCCAGGAGAAGCCAAGTCTTAACGGAGAGTCACAAGAGGCAGTGAAGGCCCAGACTTCTCCTGCTGCCACCAACGGCCACTCTACTACCAAAACAGCAGACACTGAGCTGTGAACAAGCCGATCTGCCACAAAGGGTCTGGGTGCTTAAACTCAGCTCAATCTACTGCATATTGACCTTGACCGTAGGAAGGGAGAAAAAGACTGAAATTCCCACATTTATATGTAAATATGACACAGCATGTTCACAAGGAACAACTTTTGAGGTGCAGTTAAATATATGATAATAATAATAATAAATATAAAAATGGGATAAAATAACTGGTCAAGTAAACCTCCTTCCTATCTAAAATAATAAATGTAAACGTGTCAATGCTAAAGACCTTTGATGAAAGATTGTTGTATGTTATGAAAGCAGTTGTAAGTGCCAGTTATGACAGTGGTGATTTATAACAAGAACATATTGTTATAAATTCAATCAAAATATGATGCAAAAAAAGATCATTTTAGTCCCTTTCAGTATAATACAGCACTAGTGTGGGGTGGGGAACTTTCCCATGAGTCATTGCTGGCGTCCATAAGAGCAGCCAGGGCTGGAACGGAATGCCAGGAGGATCCTTGCTCCTGTCCCAGAAGTCCACAGCTTTCAGCTGAGAGTAAATCACATCACACCATGAAGAAACATTTTAGAATCCAATTGACGTGAGTTGTGTTTTTGTTTGCGACAGGTTGTTTGTGTGTTTCTAGACTGTATGAAATGTTTTATATGTTCGTCTTTGTGTACAGTAGGATTTGACTAGTTAATAGTCTTGTATAATTTTGTTAATATCACTACATGACAAAGTAATTGTTTCTGGAGTTGCTGAGTATGAAAACTCTGTTCAAGCATAAATGCATCAACTCCATTTCATTGCTGCAAACAACACTTAACATAAAATCATACCAATTAGATATGTTGCACAAGTCCACTGTTGCTCAGGGTGACATTTAAATGTTATCTGACATTTCTGAAGTAAGTTACAGCTTTACCGTACATTGTAAACAAGTATTATACTCTTTTTGTAATATTTTTATTCTTGACATTTAGATGTAGTGTTTATAGACTGAATGACCTGCCTTAATTATTAGACATTTATTGGGTGGGTGCATTTTATTTTGTATCTACGTTTGCTACTACACAGTAAAAAAGCCATAAGGCAAAGACATTATGTAACTGGATGCAGCCATAAAACCCTGGATCATCGCTTTTGGTTATAATAAATTCATTCCAATAGAATGAGAAAATTCGGGTCAGATTTTGGTGCTAGGGTTACTGTATCTCTTGAAATAAACTAACAGAAAAATTATATGTTTTAAATGTATATATCATGTCCTTTATTTCAACTATGACAACTATATGAACAACTATTCAACTTTTTAACATTCTGGTGTTCAATCATAGCACTTGTGTTAAGAGAAAGCAAGTCAGTGTTTGTCTTACTGACTGCTGTCCCATGCTTTCTGAGTTCTGCTACTAATCGGAAATGGAAACTGGATAATCATGATATTACAAATATAATCTCCTGGAAATGAAGCTCATGCTAAACTTTCTAAACGAGCATAAAAATCTATAAAATACTCTAGAGATGAGTTCAATACCAGGCTCTCAAAAACCTGGATCCAGACTAAAAACAGACACTAACATTACAAAAAAATTAATTGTTGAATAAAGTCATTGTTTTAGTTTTTCTTCGCGTACAAAAAGTATTCTCGTCGCTTCATAAAGTTAGGGCCATTTCATAGTCAACGCATCTGTACGCATAAGCGTCCCCGAGGCTACGCATCATTACGCTTCACCTGCGTCGGTGCGTAGATAAATGTGTCGTCCTAGTTTTTGATACGCGACGCGCCAATGCACGCAATACTATGCGTTGTCAGTGGGGGTGACATTGCAAGTATTGTACATTAATTCAAGTATATTGTGTTTACAGAAGAAGGTTTGAATACAATGGCGGGCGAAGAGGAAAAATTATGCTAACTTATACGTATTCATCCACATTTATACGATAGTTCATCGCAATTACATTCAAATAATACACTCCTCTTTAATTGCCATTGTGATCTGAATATCACGCGGCCTGACTCTACTAATATCACCCGACTCTACTACCCCCTGTTGCGTGAGCGGTGAATTGCATACATGCATCGCCCGTGACACTTGCGTCCACTGTTTAGACTATGAAAGGGAGCGCGTCGCTCGCGTCGCTCACGTTGCTTGCTCGCGTTTCTCACGTTGACTATGTAACGGCCCTTACGGTTGACCCACTGATGGCAGATGGACTTTTCTGATGACGTCTTTCATACTTTTCTGGACCTTGACAGTGTAATTTACTTGGCAGTCTATGGGACAGTCACAAACCTACCGGTTTTCATCAAAATATATTAAATTGTGTTCCGAAGACAAACTAAGCTTTTACAGGTTTGGAACGACATGTGGGGTAACTGATTTGTGACAAAATTTTGGGTGAAGTAACCCTTTAAAGCAACAGGAAAAAAACTGCAGGGTAAAAAAAAATGCTTCAAGACATTCACTGAAAACATGACTTGTGATCCTCAATTCCAGTCCTAACAACCCCTTGTTTCGCACATTTTGTATATTACTTCAGACGTATGTTCCAGATCAAAGGGAGCGTATATGGTCCATTCAAAGGGCAATAAAGTGTGCAAGATGTGAATATAAATTGTATTTATTTACAGAGGTATATTATGTCACATTTGACACTTCTCTAGTATAAGTTTTGTCTGTGTGTGAAGACGCCACAGGCCGTGTAGCACAGATCTGTGAATGAATGTTCTGAAGTTAAAGGAGCAGGAAGCAATGAAGACTTGTAGGGACCCTGTCAGTCGGAATACAGTTCATGCATAGGGCTCTCTTCTAACCAGCTGGTTATCAGAATCAGGTGTGTTAAATAAGAGAAACATGCAAAATATGCAGAGCTATGGGTCGCCAGGATTGGAATTGAGAACCAATGACTTAAGATCACATTTTCTCCATCCTGTCAATGTTTCCACTTTCCTATAAATAACAACCAATTAACAACTTCCTCCATTCCACTAAGCGTTAACTGCAAATTCCAATAAAATCACATTAAATGGTAAATGGTGGGGAGGGGGTGGCTGTTGGGGTCATCAAAAGATACAAGACAGACTAAGCCTACTGGTTTGGGTATTATTACAGCATTACTGAACGAGGAACCATTTGTTCAACACATAAAAATGCAAGTGTGATGTAAAATAAAGGGTTTACAGACTGTACAGTTTGTTGATCTATCCATATTCATATTTGATGGCATTTCTTCCAAGAATAAAATAGCTAAACAGACAATACAAATGGTAATACAATTGTTCTTTTTTTTGACCAGACCTCTTTTCACTGATATTCATCAATGCCCCTCCGGAGGTCTGTTTTTCTAGTAGAAAATGTAGTTTTGTTCTGTGTGTGAGAGTAAGTGACACAAGGAGTCAGAGATTAAACACACACACACACACACATATCCACACTCCCACCCAAGTCTGCAGGGTGTTTTCTCTTGTCAGCTCTGTGAAGGCGTGTGTTGTCGCAGCTGTGAGGTTCGTTGAGTTTTCCCTAGCCTCACTCCGATGGTTAGATAGCCTTGCTGAGGGATCGAGTCAGAGAAGTACAAGAATGTAATGTAACACCAGCCAAGAGAGGAGAGGTTAGAGAATCCCAGGAGAGTCTGTTGTTGTCACAGAAAGAGAAAGGTGAACGAAGGGTGAGAAAGATAGAGGACGGATGAAGGGTGAAAAGTGTATTATTTTTAGGCTAGAACACTTGAAATGAACATAAATATCACACAAGCTTGTACTGATTGAAGACCACCTTGCATTTTCACTCTAGCTCTTTAATTGGATTGGTTATGATTTAAATTGAGTAATGTTGATAAATAATAATTTAATCAATGTTATTGATAAAAGCTCCAATGGATTTAATTGTATATATTTTAATTAATCATCCATCCATTCTCCAAACCACTTTTCTGTTCTGTAAGGTTACGGGAATGTTAGAGCCTATCTATTTTAATTATGTATAAATCATTATTTATGTGTTTCATATTTTTATGATTTTATTAATTTACATTTATCATATAAATAATAGTAATAAATAATTTAATAAATATTTTTACATTATATACAAAATATAAAAGTAACTGTGTGCCAATTTAATGGATAGTGTTTTAATTGTCACTCCTATTTTAATTTTTTATATTATATCATTTTATAAATTGTTTTGGTTATATATATATATATATATATATATATATATATATATATATATATATATATATATATATATATATATATATATATATATATATATATATATATAATTTCATATTTAATTTAGGGCTGTCAAATTGATTAATCAAGATTAACTGCATTCTAAATAAACGTTTACAAGATATGTGTACAGTGCATATTTTAAATATAAATCTACACACTGTATGTATTTAAGAAATATTTACATTTATTTATTTAGATTTATTTTGATTATTCTGTGTTTTTTTTTCTTTACACATCACATGTCTTATATCAACATGTAACCACAGTAACCTTTGGAGGGAAAAAATGTATTAGTAGCAATATTGTTGGTCATGATGGGAATGACAGCACAACTGAAGGGCAGTTGTAATTTGAGTACAAACACGTACTGTATAAATTCTTTCACACACAAAATTATAATAACAAGGCAACAATTATTGCTTTTTGTTTAGATCATCAGCTTTTAACATTGTAATATTCATATTTTCATGATGGATTTTTAGACTAAGATTGAAAGTCTTGGTATGGTGCAAGGATAAAAATTTGTAACAAAGGTAAATAAAGATAGGTAAAACATTTTCCAAGATAGTTTTATTGTGACTTACATATGATTTAAGAAAAAAATATAATGTTATTGATAATATGGAAAATCAATATAATAAGTAAATAACAAAACAAAAATTCCATATAAGAATTAGCCATGCTGAATATGATTCATGCATGTTTTCATCCAACTCTGCAACCCCACAATGAGTGTTTTGCTTTCAAAAGCACAATATAACATATAACATATATTTAATATAAACTTTTAATGACACATTTACTTCCTAAAGATGGAAAGATGTCTGTTGCAAGACGAGCAACTGAATTTTGATCCCTGACTGGCAAAGGACTGGAAATAAGCATCATGTCATTCAAGGCCAGTTAAGCAACAAAATAGACTGTTGTGCCTTTTATTGATGCAGGGCCCTCCAGAGGGCTTCATTTTGACTGGAAATACATGACTGTGTAGCCTTTCAGAGTATTCCATCTCTTCATCTTAGTCCTTGCCTCATTCCATTGTCCATGCAACTCCAGTCTCAAACTAGACAGTTATTAATACACACAGACTGTCATCAGTGTCCTATGCGTACAGATAGTATAGAGGATACATAATCCACAGCTATATGTGACTGACAGCAGTCAGAGAGTGTCCTTACTGGGAGGGTCACAGGGAGGTCCTGGATGAGCTCCAGATTTCGTGGGGAAGTCGTGGCCCAATGGTTAGAGAGTCGGACTCCCAATTGAAAGGTTGTGAGTACGAGTCCCGGGCCGGCAGGAATTGTGGGTGGGGGTAGTGCATGTACAGTTCTCTCTCCACCTTCAATACCATGACTTAGGTGCCCTTGAGCAAGACATCAAACCCCCAATTGCTCCCCGGGCGCCGCAGCATAAATGGCTGCCCACTGCTCCTGGTGTGTGCTCACAGTGTGTGTGTGTTCACTGCTCTGTGTGTGCACTTCGGATGGGTTAAATGCAGAGCACAAATTCTGAGTATGGGTCACCATACTTGGCTGAATGTCACGTCACTTTCACTTTCATGATTAAGAGTATTGAGGTGGCATGAATGTTATAGATTATAGATGAATGTTATAGATTTCACTGTAAAACATTAGATGGAGGAGAAAAATACAAAGTATTATTGCAGCAATCCAAAGAAAAACAATTACGAAATAAACTCTTCAGTATGAAATTGTTTCTGAGCAAGACAACACTGAGATTCAATAGAGTACTTCCCCAGTAGAAGTCTTACATGTATCTTTGGGAACATCTGGATGCAGCTAATGATGTCTCTATTTTCGTTTCTTATTTACATCCCGTGGTAACTAGGATTTACACAAGCTCCAGTCTGGAACCAGAATATCTGAGAAGAGATGATGCTGACCCTGAATCAATAAACAGAACTAACAAATATTGCTACAAGTGTGACTGCATCATATAATAATTATTAATTAATAATATTAATAATGTTCATCGTCTGGCTGACTACATCTTGTATTAATTTTTCTAAAAATCCTGTCAAACGTGCACAAACTGACAGTCACCACCATAAGCTACTACTAAATATTGTAGAAACATAATTTTCTGTAAAGTTGCTTTGTAATGATTTGTATTGTAAAAAGCGCTATACAAATAAACTTGAATTGAATTGAATCTGAAACAAAGATAGGCTTACTTCTATGAAACTTGACGGGAAAAAACTATATATATATATTTAAAAATATATTTATATTTGTAAAAATATATTGGCATAATATGTATATATTGGCAGCATGAATATGAATTAAAACTTACTGTATTTATGTTTTTTTTTAATGTATGTATGTATTTATTTATTTATTTGTTTGTTTGTTTGTTGGGAGCCAAGTAGAAATTCATTCATCACAAATGCTGTCAGTTGACATTAACTTGGACTAAACTCAAAATATTATTTTAAACTATGAAAGAGCAAACTCTGAGCATTAAAATGCTTATTTATGTAAAAACAGACATGACATAAACATACACAAAGACAAAGTGGTGCAAAGCATATCGTCTCTTACACATGTAAGGCGTGTGCACATATCCATCCATCTTTGCGTGAGAGTTTGACACAGCCATGCTGCTCCTTAGTCTGACCTAAAGGGAGTGTCCATAATACATTTTAAACTAGACACATAAGCACATACCAAGCTGTCCAAGCCAGAGTGATCTCTCAACAGATATACCCTCTCTGACGCCTAGGGGTTTTTATTTCATCGTGTGAAAAGTATGACATTTTATTAACGATTCTAACACATTTATGCATATACAAAAACAACACAATACACAATGTGGACAGCCATAGTGTCAAGCTACCAATGCTGGAAGCCACACTTACACAAGCATTAATGTATTTCTAGTATACAATCAGCAGCTATAAGTGCCTCGTGAAGTTCCCCCCACCATCCCTGATTGAGATCAATACAAGGAGGCTGTGACAAGGGGTTTTTGTGAGCCTGGGTGTGAACAGGCCTGTATAACCCAGCCATATGACAGTGTGATAGTCATCTGGTTTAAGAATATTACTGGATCATAACATTTTACTGCAGCTATGAAGGTCAAGCATGCTATCACCTTTTCCCACATGTGCAAGGTCAGCAACTGTTGTTTGGAACACGCATAAGAGTTCGTCTCAAGAACTAAAGGAGAATGCTTCTGTATTGATAGAACAGCTCAGTATTGATGTACTTATTAAAGTGGATGTTTGTCAAATAAAATAAAATAAAAGTTTTCATACATATATTTCATATTATATTTATGGGACCCTGGACCTCAAAACCAGTTTTAAGTGTCAGTTTTTTAAAATAGAGATTTATGCATTGTCTGAAAGCTGAATAAACTGATATGGTTTATTAAGATCGGACAACTATTTGAATATCTGGAATCTAATGGTTGCAAAAAATTCTAAATTCTGAGAAAAATCACCTTTGAGGTTGTCCAAATGAATTTTTAGCAATGTATATAAATAATAAAAAATAAGTTTTTATATATTTACGGTATGAATTTACAACATATCTTTATGAGATTTTTTAGCATAAAAGAAAAATCGATAATTGTGACCCATACAGTGTTTTTTTTTGGCTATTGCTAAAAATATACCCCAGCGACTTAAGACTGGTTTTGTGGTCCAGGGTCACATATATATTACATTTTATTTCATTTTTAATTTTTACTTTTTTGCATGTTTCAGATTTATTTATCTTTTATTTTTGTTTATTTTTTTTCAATTGCACATCACCTTCATTTTTACTCTAAACATTTTTTTTTTAATGTTAACATACTTTCTCTTATTAACATCAAATAAATGAATTTTATGTTAGGTTGCTGGTTAAATGAATATGGCCCTAAGGTAATATTGTACTGAACACAAAAAATAATCAAAAACATAAAAGGAAAAATGTCATCATTGCATAAAAAAACTGGTTTCATAAGAGGGATTAGGACAGCAGATGAAAATACAATCAATATGACAATCGTTCTCTGTGGGTTGTGTTAACTCTCTTCAAGACAACAGTGTCTGACGAAGACTATGCAGAATCTGGAAAACATGTCTCTTTCTTTCCAACATGATGCAATGCACATTTAGGTGATTTCATTTCCTGTTCTCCTAAATACTCCCAAATCAAGCGTCATCTCAGCTCAACTCTGAACATTCCATTCTATTGTAATCATACAACTGTTTGTTTCTCTATAATGAAACTGGATTTAGTATTAAATGTGTATGGTTTGTTTGTGTATTTTAATAAAGTAATTTTTGATAAACTAGCTAGATCTTAACAACGACTCTGGATTCATATTATGCAAAAAAATATCATAGAACTGAAATACAGTTAGAGCAACATATACAAAATGGGTATAGTCTAAAGCTCTTCTCAAGTTGTGTACTAGGCCCAGAATAAAGTGCAAGCCAGCATAGTGTAAACAATCATAACACTTGAATCATGGATTAAGAACATTAACTCATCCATGTATGCTTCTTGGATGTTTTTCTTGGAGAAATCTCGCCCTCTGCTGTAATAACAATGACTATGCGCTGTTCCTATATTTTGTCATGTTATTTTACTACTGTATACTAACAAAATGCAGCTGGAAAAACTTCGTCTTTTATTTTATTGTTTGATTTTATTTTATTTCACATTAAAAGTACACACGCTCTGTATTTTATGATAAATTCTATTGTCGTTGTCCCACTATGACCCATCTCTTTCTATCTTAATATTAATCGAAAATCTAAAAATGTCAATGTAGTTATGTTCAGCGCACTGTACTCATACATTCACTTACATACTATCACGGCTCTTTCTCTCTTAATATCAATAGAACATTATAGAAATGTGAATGTTAAGATGATCACCACATGCCTTTGAATTAAACGTTGAAAATAAATACACAGACAGTTTTGTCAAATAGTCATGAGGGTCTAATGGGGCTCTCTTTGTTTTGTATTATTTCTGTCAGATGAGGAAAAACAATATCAAAATGACCTTTAAATCAGAAATTAAAACATGTTCACCACTTTCACCAACAGATTGGAAACGCCTTTTTCTTGCAGCATAGTGTGGTCACATTCGATGACAGGACACTTAAATTTGTCGTAAGGCACGTCTCACACCACAATGAAGCGCAAAGGAAAATGCCTCTGCTTAACATCCTAATTGCCCTGCAGTCTCGAAACATGTCAATACGGCTCTAGGACATGTGATTCGCTCGAGTGTTTGTAAACATGCGTCAAAAGCATGTGATTCTGCTGACGACACACTGCGCTCTAGACAGACAGCCAATCAGAAAACGGGGGTGTGTGAGAGGGGCGGGGCCTCGCTGTGGCGCTGTGGAAAATTCGATGTGCTCGGCAACAAGACGCGTTATAATTTAAAAATGAAGTTGAAGCCGGTACCATCCATCCTTTGACATGGCCACCACACAGAATAACCTTATCGACACGTTTGTTCAGGTTAGTAGGAGTGTTTTCTATCTAGTAAAGTTGTGCAGTACTTAACATTGGGCTTTACATTATTCTAAACAATCCACCGTCTGGAAAAACAGGCTGTTTTATGTGGGACAGATTGATGAACTTTTTTTATCTCACTGTTTTTGTGGTCTAATACGAGACTGGTGTATTTATAAGTATTTCATGCCATTTGTATTGGTATTGAGACCATTAAGTCAGTCTGTCCTAATGCCCCAGTCATGCTGTCAGTCATGTTCACTGAGATGCTCTGGAAATGCCTAGACTTGTTTCCTTAGAAATATTGTCCATTGTTAAATATAAAGGTGATTCTGAGAAAGAAAGAAAAAGCAAGGTGAGGGTTGCAGGGAGGAGGAATGTTTTCTGCTGCGACACAGGTGTGCGCGCGCGCGCGTGTGGTTGGCATAGACTACTTGGCGTGGCAAAGAAAGGATGTTACGCAGTTCTTATTTACAACCCATTGTGCTTTGCGCTGACCCGTGTAAAGTGTTTTCATCTAGAGCAGACAGTCAGAATGCCACCTAACAGGTGAGCTATTTAAAGCATATAAAAAGTTTCCTCACAGACATCATCAACCAGAGTTGCTGTCCTGAGCGCACAAATAAACTTTGATTTGCATGAAAGGCTCGTTCACTGATAATGTCTATTCATTATATTATATGACTGGGTTTATGTAACCTATTGACTCTGTGGACCTTATTTTCATTTCTGAATGTTCCGTGAGGCAAACATTAAGTTTACACCCCACTATCAGCCTCTTATTTATCAGCTAATGGTATTTTTAGTCAAGTGCGCACCTTTTATTTCTGATGTAAACAAAGCTGACAAGTGTCTTCCTATGCCAATAATTCATTGTTGTATATGTTTGAAGAAAATCCGGTTGTTTATTTTAACAATTATTAATTTATTTAATGTTTTTATGTTCAAGTCCCATGACATGATTCATTAATTATCACTACCATGCCACTGAATAAAGGCACTTAACCTCAGATTACTTTATAGGGAACAAATATATGTGACGTATATGACAAATCAGTATAATAATTAGAGATAGTAGGAGAAATCAGTGTTGTTAAAACTCAGTTTGAGAATGCATCAGGTGCTAAGTGGTCCAGGGAATGATTCAATGCCAAAATTATTTGAAATTTGGGGATGAATTGTATTTATTCATCAGACAAACTCAAACTTGTCTCAGGAATGGGTGAACTCGCCGTTGTTTAAAATGTGCCGTACTGTACTTGCGGATATCTATGAAATCTCTATAATGCAATTTATACCAGTTTCTCTTAAATAAAAATATTTATTTTTGTTTTTCAGATGATTCGGGGATGACGAATGACAACAATATTGAAAAGGTATGAGTATACATATAAGCAATCATCCCTGAGATTTTTTTTCAATTTTTTATAGGTTATGATGAAGAACGTGCATTCACTTCTTAGGTGTGGGACTATTGTTCCATTCATAGTGGAAATCTGCAGTTTTTCATCTATTTAAGACAATTAAGCAGAGCAAAGTTAGTTGTATTGCTATTTCCCTTAACCAGATGTAAATAATGGGAATTCACTCTCACCATGTATTAAAACCCATGAGAATCAGCTGCCTTTACTAGCATATATGCCAAGATCTTCATCTCATTTCTCTGTTTTGCCAAGGTTTATCTGAGCGAACACGTTGGCATTGCGTCATTCAGGGTCATTGTGTAGTCAGTCGGCCAGGCTGTCTTACTGTGAGAGATTAAGCCTACAGGAGCTGGACTACTATGTAGAGATGACACTGCTAAAATTAACCTGCATGCTGCTAATGACAACTGCATAAATAGAGAGACAGACATACAGGAAGGGCAATAATTAGCATGCACTGTTGCTTTATATCCTGTGTGAAATGACAGAGAAAAATATTGGTGCTATAGCAGACTTTAAAGGTCCCGTGACCAAAGCCTCTTGTTAAAAAAGATCCTTAATTTGATTTGGACGGCCAATTCTGTCTGAGATTAAACTACATTGGTTGGCCCTTGGGGTAAAATGAAGTTAGAAAGAGTTCAAAGAGATAAGTAAGTTCAGTAACAAACCTCAAAGGCGATTGAATTGATTATTTTACATTTAAGACTGTGAAAATTAGTAGATGTGAACTATTAAAATGATCGAACAAACAGATTGCACCATGCCCAAATTGTCTGTTGTCAAATAGCAGAGTGATGTATAAAGCACAACTCACACAGTCACTTTCAAACCGAGCAGTTTTCGGTTGCCTATTCCAGCCCATTCAAGTGACCAGTTTGAAAATAGGTGAAATCTGGATGAGAAAAATTATCACCCTCATGTGAAACACCTGACTGAGTGCGACCGGATTTCCCCAAAAAATGAAGGCCAAGAAACTATACCTGTGGCCAAACTAAGCTTATGCGGAGTGCAGTTTGGACCAATTATATTTAAGGCTGGGTTTGGTTTGAACAAAATCATCTTCCAAATGAATTAAAAATGTAAATGTCAAATGTTTGCTGCAGTCATGGCCAGTGATAACTTAAAACATTTTTATAATATAACAAAATTTGTAGATCTGGAAGAAGAAGGTGGGAACCATTTAAACAGAAAACTTAAATAAAGAAATAACTATATTTCTTTCATTGATTCTGACACATTGAAATCTCCCATATCTGATATTATTTACTTTGCCTGAACTAATGAAGTGCACCTCTGCATTTTTGGCTTCATGATATTTATAATGCTGCACATCAAACTGATAAATGTTGAAGAAGTCGAACCAGCCATCAGCTCAACAGATGCCTTCATAAATGTAATGTTACATAATAGCTGTCCTGATAAACCCAGACACAAATAAATTGAAAGACAGCTTTGGTAAAATGCACCATGAATTGTGACTAGTTTTAATCTGCATTGAGAAAAGCAATCCAGCATACAGACAGATCAACTTTTAATTCTGTCTCAAACAAGTATTTGGTTCTAGTTCATTGTAGAGTCTATTTTCCATAGGTCTGTATCTTCTTGTATACTTAGCATGCCTTAATCAATACACAGTTGTAATGCGATGAGAGGTGGTTCAATAAGCCATTAGGGAGACGAAGAAACTCCTCCTTAGGCGTGAAGCAGATCTTTGATTACTTAAAGACAAATATTATTAAAGATATATCAGAGTAAAATCATGTAGCATTTCATGCTGTGTTCAGCTCTCAATCTAACATATAAACTAGAGCAGAGAGGAGTATTATCACTGGCTGGTGGTGTATCATTACACTGCGGGCTGCCGCGCACCCTGCCAGCTGACCTACCTCACTTCCACACTTAGATTGAGATGTCACATGGAGGAGCATGCTGGGAATTGTGGTCCGTGTTAAAGTGTGTCAGGCAACTCTGAGCAAAGAGCAATTTTAGCCATCTCTTGTTATATGTTAGCGTTATAATATGTGTAGGCAATGTATGATCAGATTTTTAGAGAAGCAGTAGTTCTGTGTCCAGTTTTCCGAAAGAGATCCATTTAATATTTTATTACAATTTACAAAGTTATGATCACTTTGACCTCCTGTTTTATTTTATTTTTTTAGATATAAATAAATAAATTATTAAATATTTTTATTATTTTATTTGTATTTGGTTTGCTTCAATTCATTACATTTTATTTTCTTCTATTTTAATAATGCATGTATTAATTCATTTAAATTTTTTTTTTTTTTTTTTTTCAATAATGAAATCTTTTTTTTCCACATGTGATTATCAAGGTTCACCCTCCCTTTTTCCTCATGCATCCCTTCAGTTTTGAATATGGTGACATAATCCATGTTGTTCTGCTGTCTGTCTCCATGGTTACAGATCTGTAGTTCAAAACAGGAAGAAGAAGTCTATGAGCTATTGATGTGCCTTCCCATGATTCTACGTTGCCTCTTGTTTTCTTTTAATCAGAAAGTCCTTTATCATATCTTACCCTGCTCTAATCTGTCCAAACATTGGAATGACGTTATATGATTAGTCCGTTGCGATGTTCATAGATTCAAGATACTCTCCTGCACATATTATCTGATTTAGGTGTCCTCCGACAGCCTGGGTATTTGAAACAGCCCGAGCAAATAGGCAGAGATTAAAAACATGAGAAACAAAACAGCCCAGTTGTTACATAACTGAAACGGAGCTCTGCGATGTTCCTTTAAAAGCTGCAGGCTGTCAGGTGATCACAGGGGCACCGTCATCTCAGTTCACCGAGACACCAGCGCGTCTCTCAGAGAGGCAGATGAGATGCTGAAGATATGGGGGGGGGGGTGATGTGTAGAGAAACAGTTATAGGAGGACAGAGGGGAGAGGAGGACACCAGATAGACAGGAAAAGAAAGAAGCCTACTGTAATCAAAGTGTCCGTGCCTCTCTCTCACTTTCCCACTCGTTATGTGGATTTTTCGAGACGCTGCATTTGTGTGGTCATAACACAGAGCGCAAAAGACCCAAGAATTAAGTGCTGCGTCACAATGTGCTAGAGAGTCAAACTGAGGGAGAAGGAGACCGAGGGATTGTGGGAGCGTTTGCGGCAACTCTCTGTCTGTGTGATCACAATGAGCGTGTTTGTATGCGTCTATTAGCGATCTATTTATGTAGACATGTGTCTGTCTGAAAAAACGGCAGCGATTCTGCTGTTGCAACGAGATGAAAATAGAGCGAGGAGGAGAGGGTGGAGGTCTGGTGAGGAGAGGGAGGGAGGACGCGAGAGAGAGAAAGCGATTTTGGATTAGTTGCTACGTCACTTTTTCACGTCGAGAGGAAAACAGCAGCTAGGAGGAGAGGATTCGGACATGTGTGCTTTTCTCCTACCTGTGAGTGTATCCCAGCCCTTTCGTCTGCTCATCCGCCTTTCATCCTCCTCTTCTCCATCTCTTCTCTCCCACTTCGACTCACTCTGATTTCACGTTTTAGTCCGTTTCTCCACAATCGCAGCTCCAACATGGATGCTGAGAACGTGATAGAGTTTCTCGGATTGTGTGCGCAGAGGTTCGGTGTGTGTCGACGTTTGCTTGGGCGTGTGTCGGCGTCGCGAGGCGGCAAATAAACGGTCAACAAAACGACGATAACAAAACAAATGCTGCTTTCGAAGGTTCTTGTGAGATATCTGAATAGTTCATATAAATATAATTTTTTGCCTGTTATTCGAACCACATCGGATACCGCAAGGGTCCGTATCGTACCGTAATCGCATTACGAATAATTACGGTTGATACTGATACCGATATACATTACACCAATCTTTTCTGCCTCTTCTTAACAGGTAAGTCATATAAAACAGGCTATTCACTGTCAGGCTGACCTAAGATAAGTCTCTGGTTTCTTAAGACATCAGGACAGACGACTAAGATATTACTTTATGGCATTAATTATGTTCCATATATTAGGGAGGATGAGTAGAAGAGCAGGTGCCTCGGCTAAATTAGTGATCTTTTGGAAGGGATGAGGGCAGACGTCACACTTCCATCAACAGCGTTTGTTTCTGCAGTGTTTCTATAAACAAAAGCGGTGGCGCAGTCATATTTACTGCACTTTCTTTTTGGTGTATGACTATTTTCACCTCTTTCCCTGCATCTCACCTTCAATACAGGAGTTAAATTGCGTCCGGAAGGAGGGTTACATTCATGAAATGGTTCTAAATGTCATGGGAGGGAACCAGAGAAAGGACTAGAATGAGAGGGATAGGGAGAGAGAGAGAGAAAGAGAGAGAGAAATTGTTTACCTTGCTCTCTTGGTGACTGTGCACTGGCAGGCAACCAGTTCACATGCGCTAGACTTCCTAATGCAGCCGCATCAGAGAGATGAGTGACAGAGCTCTGCTCCTATCAGGTGCTAGTTGGTGCTTCTGACTTTCTCGCTGCTCCAAATCCCATTGGATTAGCCCTGGAAAGCAGCTGGAGGGATTCATCCGATTGGCTGCAAGGTAATGTTATCATTTGTGAGTACTCTGTTACAGTAGAGGGTTGTTGTTTCAGAGAGATTGGTAGAACCTCACAATGGAAAAATGTGCGAAAGCGTGTGATTTAAAGGGATAATCCACCCCAAAATGAACAATCATTTATTGTTTATTCACTCGCGTGTCGTTCCAAACCTCTGTGCCTTTTTTCTTCTGTGGAACACAAAAAGAAGATATTTTGTAGAATGTCTCTGTTGTCCATACACTGAAAGTCAGTGTGGACCAATGTTTTTGTTCCCCTGTGGTGTTCAAAATATCTTACGACATGAGTGAGTAAATGATTTTAAAGCAGTTTAAAGGGATAGTTCACAAAAAAAAATATATAATTGATATAATACAATCATTTCCATTGACTTTCTGTGGCACTTGCTGTTTTACGATATCAAATGATTATACAATTAAAATAGTCTTTTTTTTTCTTCTTCTTTTGATTTGATCAGTTGATCAGATGCCTTCTTCCTCTTCCAACTGACCACCAAGTTTCTTGTTTAGATGGACAGTGTCAAAACAGCATCTCGCAAGTTTATGTGCATGCGAGTTGTTCTGTTAGGGAAACAGTTCTGTCCTGAAACCTGTTGCGTGTCAAGCGGTGCTGGCCCCAGGTTACGTCCGAGTGTGTGTCTGTGTGTGTGTGAGGCAGAGGCCTGCACTGCAGCTGTTAATGCTGCATTAAACGCCACAGACCGGAGCTCTGGCAAACGTTGGAGACACCAGAGGGCCAGAGGGGATTGCATCCCCGTCAACCTCATCCTCCTTATCACGTGGCAGGGGCGTTTTTTTATGGATGAAGCTCGCCACACGATGGAGTTAACCTATGGGTGTCTGGGCCGAGGATCAGGCTGTGACGCAGATTGTATTTTTTTTTGTTGTTGTTATTTTTCACTGCTATTCATCTTGGTACTTTTGCTCCCCATGATAATGATGTCAGTGTAGGCCTTTTCCTTTCAGAAACTCATCCTGATTATATTTACTTTCATTAATTTTTGCTGTTTTTGTCACGAAGTAAAACAAACCTGGTGAAAATAGATTTCCAAGTGAATACTTATAACAGACTGACCACTAAATTGTAATTGAGCTTTATGTTTTAAAAGCTGTTCTTGTCCTGTTCCAATAGTTTACTTATAAATTGCGTATTGAAAGCATCATACCTGTCTTTTTGTGCGTTTTCTAGGCAATGTATAGTATTGTAAGTATAGAATTCAACAATTTGTAAAATCAATTCAAGTGTCCAAATATTTTTGGCAGCATTATTAATTTATCTATTTATGCAATAAAGCTAATTATTTTTACATGTACTTCAACTCTCTTCTTATTTTGGGGATTAATTATTAAAAACTTACTTTTATTAATAATGCTTATATATTTATTTATTTATTTTATGAACTCATTTGTCTCTTAATTACATTTTTTCATTGTTTATTTGCTTGTTTCTTTTCTCTCTATATTGGTTTTAGATTTTTTTTGTCATCAGAAAAACAAAGCTGCCCCCTTAAAGTCTTTTATAAATATTGCACAACAGGCCGAAGGCAAACAAACAGCCAGAAGAAAGTGAGAGGGGCAACTGGATACCTCTAAACAGCAACTGTCGCCATGCTGCTCTCCTCTCAGCCGGGAAACTCCCACGAGTTCTGTCCTATCAGTCGGAGAAGTGTTACCGAGCTCCCGGGGCATGTTTCAGCTCTGCAGTACGGCTCAAAACAAACACGCAATGCAGTCGTTGAGCAAATTAAAGAATGCAGGAAAATATTTTGACATCCTTGAATTGCTTTACGGAAACTCTTTTAATCAATCTGAAGGAATGGACATTTAAAAAGATAGGATTCTCACACACACACACACACAAAGGTTTAGAAGGAAGGTGTAATATCTTTAAGGGGATATATGTCCGGTGAGTGGGATGTTAGTCTGCCAAAGACTTTGAGAAGCTCTGAGAACACCGATGTCTAAAGAACAAAAAAACCTTGGCAAACGTCCGTCTACAGGGCAGTACCTGCCGCCACACCCTCGCAGAGCACTGGCATCAGGAATCTCCCTTCCAGATTTCTCCATTTCCTGCGCACACTTCATTTTGAGAGACTGCGGCGGTGGTGGCAGCAAAACAGAGCAACAACCTAAATGAAACTCTCCTCTTTAGAGACGCTCAACTTTATACACCGCAAGTCTAGTGAGTAGTTGTTATTGAAATTTTAAAAAAAATAATAAAAATTGATTTCTTTCTAGTAGTTGTAAAAGTCAAACGAATGGCATTTTGATATGCGAGCTTGAATACACCTTGGTTTGGTCACATATTCTGTCCTGCTTTTGCTCTTTAATCCTTCCTGTTTTGCCTGCGTAGGTGCTGCTTCACATTCCCTGCCGCTGAGTGACTGATGAAACTGCTCTCAGCATACAGGCCGTTCTCTAGAGCTGTGGCGCTCGACTGCTTTCGCATCAGGACTTAAAAGTTAGTGTCTACAACCTGTTCATATGAAAGTCAACATTATATATATATATATATAGAGAGAGAGAGAGAGAGAGAGAGGGAGAGATCTAATAATATGCCAAATTATGACAGAATAAATAGGAAAAATCTTACATAAGGTTTTTAGGAGTCTAAAAATGGTATAATATTAATAATTTTAATATTAATAAGTGAAGCTGTTTTTGATGTGGTATGTATGGTAGTATGGAGTAGTTTTGTTTATTGCTTGTCATCTTCCTAATTTGACTAGCTTCTACGAGATGAATTTGCAGCGAAGTAAAATTCGATTTGACACCCAGCTAGCATCAGCAACAAACGAATAAATAAATAGCCTGTTTATTATATGAATCGTTTTTTCTTTCGCTGTACTAGAACACTGAAAGAGAGCTATTTGTAAATGTCAGATATTGATTTTCAAGTTAGTATTCTCATTTGCTTAGAGGAGTTATAGATTAACACAAGAAATACAATATGTTTCAGTTTGTAAAGTGGCTGTAGCTATAAAGACGGAGGCGAGGAGTGATCTCCTTTGGGGCAATTTTCAACTTAAAGCCCACAAACAGAGGCTGTTCACAATTTTTCACCCATGCCAAATTTGCTTAGTCAGATTGCAAATTAGCATTGTCTCGTGTATGATTATTCACTGGCATTATTCCACTGCGTTTGTTTGTTATGGGTGCTGTATCAAGTGCTTACGAAACCACATTATCTTTTATCCTCAAATCAATATTGCTTTAAATTATATTGCTTAACGTTAAACAGCATTTCTTTCTGCGCATTTGAAATAAGCGACCAAGTGGAAGAAGATGTGCAAGATGAAAGTAGCCTTTTTTGTGCTCTTCCTCGATTATCCTCTGTGGAAGAAATCTAGCCGTGTTGGGTTTCCTAGCAGAATTGGAGGTGTGGGCTTTCTTGTCTTTTGTGTTCTTTGTGGTTCGAGGTGTGAATCTTTCTGCAAGGATTTAGTTTTGAGTTGCTGGTCTTTAATAAAGGTGCAGAACAGAGATCAGCTGGTTAGCATTGGCATTTACTGTAGCTCCTACACAGTTCCTTTAGCAGCCATTGAGAAATAGGCCAATTGGAAATATTGAATTAGTTATTATAGTTTTACTATGTATTGCAGTTTAATTATAGTATTTAATTATATTATAATATATGTTTTACCACTTGTATTTTATTAAATGTATTAAATATAGCATTCAAATATTAATTAATGTTAATTATCATTATATCTTTAATATGTAAATGCGTTTATTCTATTAAATGTTATATTTATTAGGAATATAATCAGAAGTATTATTTGATATTGAGATAATGTTTTATTAATCATCATAGTATTTTTAATAAATGCATATTGTTAATAATTTAGTCCAAAAACCATGTTTAGCTTTGTTGCAAGTGAACCTGTAGTTTCGTATGGTTTTGTTTATGGTTTGGCACCTAAATACTAATATATATATATATATATCAAATTTAAAATATTATTACAGTTTTATTACAACCATTATTTTATTTGCTGAAACATTACATTCATTATAAACATTATTGATATCATTAATAATAATAATATTTTATTTTGTTAAATATTATTACACTTATAATTATTATTATTATTATTATTATTATTATTATTATTATTAGTGAATGTTACTATTTTGAGGGTTCTTAAACCCCCCAAATAATGCCTGATTAAGGTCACATGACCAAAACATTGTAAAAGAATATGATTCCCAAGCTAAATCAGAGTGCCGGATACATCTATTTCTCTTTAACTATTTGCTTTTCTTTATTCTGTGCACATGCTTATATGATTTACAAGCAGCTAAACCAAACATATATATTCACGGCCCTCTGCCGTTGAGATCACAGCTCATGTAAGAGCAGGATAGTCAGTAGTGAAGGGCTTGTTCTTGTTCTTGTGGTGCCATCAGTCAGTCAGCATTGTCCTCCAGCTTCAGAGGGATTCCTCACATAGCATTTAAAGCTCAGAAACCTTAGCATTTTGTTGTTTTGGTTTGCAAGCTCATGATCCAAAGACAGCTCTGCTAAATCCCAGTGTTGTATGTTATATTAATGGAAAAGCAGAAGACGTTTCTCTCAACATTAATTTCTGTACCGTGTACAGTAAGGTCGAAATGATGAAATGTGTGTATATAATGTTTTGTTTTCTGTCTTTTTGTCTGAAGCCCTGCCATCTTGAGGAGTGATGCCAAGTTATGTTTAAGCAGCTGACGTGGAACCTGACCGTGTCTCCTCCTGGAAGCTGGTTTCAAGTGGTGTCTTAGAGTGCCGATGAAACGAATCTAGCACCATTTGAAATCAGTGTTCTTGGGGTGGGAAATACAACTGACAACATTCATGCTTTATACTATGTAAACACATCTTGTATTCGACGCCAAGACGTGTCCTTTAACCAAGGTTGACTGATTTCTTTTGGTGTTCAGAGTCTTTTGGGGTTTCTAGCACCATTTGAAATCGGTTACAATGAAGGACAGATAACGACGCTGGAGCGCTGAAGTCATTTCAGCACCTCTAATACATTTAACAGAATGGTGAGTGATAATAACAATTAAAATCAAGATAACAATACAAAAACAAGTTGATTTTATTATACTTGTGCAATTACATACAACACGGGATAAATAAAGTTATCCAACATAAACTTTGCAGGTAAACACAAAAAGTGACAGATCCATAAGGTGGGTGTATTTAGTCAGACAGGTGATTGTCAGATATGGTTACAATACCATAAAGTACCACTAGATGAAAAGTTTGTATATATTTTGTGGTCAAGATGAAACTATAGCATATGAAAATTTTAATCTGTCATTTTAATCTGGTTTGCACTGATCTGGAAAGTGGTATATGGTGTGGTTATTGTGCATATTGTTTCAAACCTAGCTGAAGATTGAACGTTTATGTGTGTATGTGATCTGATGTCGATCTGAAGTGTATCTTCTGTAGTACCTGGAACGCAGGCTGCTGGTCTTAGGAGAAGTTTAGTGAATCTGAATCTGAATCAAATCTAATAGGACATTTTCAAATACGGTATGTCACATTCTTATTGCAAGCCAATGAAATATATCAATCAAACAAACTGGTTATAGGATAGGGTTAGGGATAGGGTTTAGATTTTTAGGATGTAAACTTACTATTTATAGAGCTTTGGAGTATAAAAATGAAAAAACATATTGGACTAATGTGTCAAGCTCACTGTCGAAGTCTAATTTGATTATTAATTAACCTTTCTTATTTACAGTACATATAGTTTTGTGATATTTGTTTGGTCAGACGGTTGACATGTTGCATGACCCAGAAACATCAGATTTTATGTCCTTTATATTATGAGTACTGGGTAACCTTGATTATTTATTTGATTATGTATTTTTGACATTTGTTGTTTAGGCTTGATGATAAAAACAGCCAAAAATCTAACAGATTCTGCTGTATTAATCACATTTTTGTATTCAGAAATGTAATTTTTTGTTACCTGCTGCATCTGATATGGTCAATAAACGGCTAAAATTACAATTCTAAAGAAAGTACAATCTTTCTTGAGTATTTATCTACTTTTTGCCTTACAAAAAAAAAATAAAAGTCTTCGATGCTTCACAAAAACATTGTATAGTATGGTTACTTGTATACTTTCCAAAAATTCGATTTGCTAATATTGTAATAAATCAGTGTGAATTATGTATGAACAACAAGAAAAAAAAGTTACTACACTTAAATACAGTAGTTTTAAGGTAATTTGCCATTTTGCACTATAGTATTATGGTTTACAAAAAAAACACAGGAGAATTAATGAATTTTTTCATACCAAAAATATGATTATTAGCCTCGCTTTAAAAAAAAAAAAGGTTCCTAAAGAGAGTTTTTACAGAAATGTCATAAGAACCATTTTAAGTTCTCCAAAGAACTGTTCAAAGAAGTTTTAATTTTTCTTTAGTGTGAGGAACATTTTAAAAATGTAAAGACACTTTTGCTCTATCAAGAACCTTTTTGTGAAATGGAAAGGTTCCATGAATTTTATCGATGCCAATAAATAACCTTTTATAGTTTATAGTTTTTTTTGGCTTCCCTTATCACTCCCTGATCGTGTCCAGTTGTGTCCTGTCAGCTTTGTCACTCTATATTTAAACCGCTTGTCCTTCTTGACAAAAGACTGGACCCAAAAGAAAAAGAAGAAATGGTGCATCCCTTAAATGTCATTTTTCCATATTTTTTGTAAAGTCATGGAGCATTGTACCATTGACACTCTGTGCCTTGAGCAGGGATATTCCTTTTGGGGTTGAGTATCCCTTTAAAGCTGTAAAAGACATGTTTTCCCATTTCCATTTCATAACACATTCTATATTAGACATGGTCCATGCATATTACTTAAATTTTAACTAATTCAGTAAGTAAAGTAATAGGATACAGGACACATGCTCATAAAGGAGATTTTACATTATCCCCAAATTCTGGTTTTTCAACTTGTCCTTTTGAAATGATGCCTTAAATGATGAAAGACATTTATTACCATCATTCACAAATAAGTAACAAATACATACAAATCAAAAGAGAACATCACATTTCTGATGTGTTAAGAACTGTAAAAACTAAATATTTTAAGGGAAGGCTTATCTAAACAAACTACCAAATATCAACTGTGTAACTTTAGTGAAGTTGCTTGTTTGAATTCCATCTAATATTTTTCAGATGTACAGAACAGTCTGTCATTCAATAAGAGTCCAGCGTCAGTAACATGATGGACTACTGCGGGTTTCCAAATTGCTATTGTTGAAGACTCTGGTTCTTCATATGTTAGTTGTAACTTCAAGGGGCACAGTGCGATTAGCACGTGCTAAGAAGTCATCATCCATCATAACCAGCTGATGTAGAAGTAGCAGAGTCAATATATCAGTTTTCATTTTTTTCTTCTCACTTTGGGCTTTTTGACTGGCCGAAGATATGGGTTGTCAATCATGTTTTCCTCACTGGCCTTCCCTGTAGGCACAACACCACCAGGTGGCAGCACTACGTTCTCCTTATCTGTACTTGGGTCATCCTAGAAAGAAAAAAAGATTCCAAAATTAGTACTTACTAAAAACAAAATAATTGATATATAAACAAAAATAAATAGTTATTGAAATATTACGCACTCATACACATATATACACACACACACCGATCAGGCATACTTTATGATAGGGCTGCACGATATTGGGAAAAAAATGACATTGCGATATTTTTTTTTCTGCGATATATATTGCGATATTTTTTCTTACAAACAAAAATGGGGTGAGCACACGTTCATTCTCATTTTAAATGATTTAAACATCGACACCATTGTGTCAATTGATTAATATGCGCAAGGGAGAGAGAGCAAGACAGCACTGGTGTTGTTTGTAGATGGCTCGCTCTCTCTGTCTCTCTCGCACGCGCTCTCAGTAGCTCTTCTACCTGATCTGACCACAGGGCGCCTTTGCTCCCCACATGCATCAATGAGCCTTGGCCGACCCTGTCTCCGGTTCACCACTGTTCCTTCCTTGTTCTACTTTTGATAGATACTGACCACTGCAGACTGGGAGACCCAGTCGTCTAGCCATCACAATTTGGCCCTTGTCAAAATCACTCAAATCCTTACACTTACCCATTTGTCCTGATTCTAACACATCAAATTTAAGAATAAAATTGTCACTTGCTGCCTAATATATCCCACCCACTAACAGGTGCCGTGATGAAGAGATAATCAGTGTTATTCACTTCAACTGTCAGCGGTCATAATGTTATGCCTGATCGATGTATGAATATATACTTTATAAACTAATAAATATAATTAAAAACAGACAAGCAGGTATGTTCTACAAAAAATTTTGAAGAGAAAAAATGCTTCATGCTTGCCTGAATAATGTGACTAGAGTTGTTCTCTGTGTCTGTCTGGTCATCCTGCTCAGATGAATCGGTCTCCTCCAATGACTGAAGCTCTAGTTCAGAGGGCAGCAGGGCGCTGAGGTAAGGGATGGCGCTCGGCTTTGCTGAAATTACTTATTACACACAGAAAGATGAATAAAACTAGAAAGTCAAAAGGGCAGTCAAAGTAAAAGGAAGACACTCGCAGTATTTAGGACAGAAAAACTCACAAGGGAATGCACTGATGTCATCCTTAAAAAGGCTTTGCGTCTCTCCTGTCTTGGCCATGAAGCGGGTGAGCGCGCGCTCCACATCTCTCCTTTGTGATGCCGCCTTCTCTCTCACCACCTGGTAATCTGACACAGGCTCTCTAAAGGTCTAAAACACAGAAATGGGAGATATGTTTTGAAGCTTTATGTTACTGGTTGTTAAGTTGAAAGTCACACTATATAAAGGCACCAGGTGAGCAATAACTCACTGGTGTTTTGATGTATGTATGAGGATCTGGGAATTCAGGGAAGTGACCGGGGATGTATGTTGGATGAGTGCGCTTCTGTCCGGCCACGAGGGCTTTTGGGATGACTGGAGCATTCGTTACTGGAGCTGTTAAATACAGAAGAGTACATTTAAACAGGGTCAAACATTACAGACAATATAAGATAAAGAGATATATTAGTGAAATATGGTAAACCTACGTGCAGTTATGACCATCCTTTGGGATCTTTTGGCATACACTGGAAGAGTATCCACATTAAAACCTGCGATTGTGGAAAAAGTAAACATCTGCATAAGTTAAAATCGTATTAACATATGAACACGATTCAACCTCATAGAGAAGAGGAATCTTTTATACTTCCTAAGATTAAATAAACTGATTAAATGACAACCAACCCATTTCGACCAGTGTGACGACCACATCAGAGAGTGTAGGGGTGCTTCTAGCTGTGTGCTCACAGGTTGCTTTCGCACAACGTCCAACCTCAGTTATATCTATCAAAAGATATTGATAATCTTAATATTAAAATGCATACAATAAACTTGTGTTCATTCTAAAATTGAAACAAAACCATTACATAAATCATTATTAAATTCATTTATAATTTGTATTTTTTTGGACAAGCCTCACAGGTGTCTTGCATGAGATAAGGGAAGGACTCACAGCTCTGCATCATCTCCGTGAGTGTCTCCACCACCGCTTTCTCAGCGCTCTCGAAGCCACACTCTGTCAGAAGAGAGCTGACCACCACCTGCAGCGTGCGTCTCCGAGCCAGCTGATAGTTCTCCGTAGGACTTGTGCTGGCCTTACTGCTCCCCGAGCGCTGCAATTATTAATCAAAAGAACAGAGTATTAAAGATCAGGATGTCCAACTGCAAATGTTTGACTCTCTCAAAACCAAGTTTTGGTTGCTGCTACCTATGGTTCGCATCGAAAAAATTAAACCAGTATAAGATGTACTGCTGGTCTTCCAGCCTGGTCAGACTGCGAGACCAGTTTGACTCAGCAAAGACCTTTTCAGAAATAGTGGTGACTGCCTACTTAGCATGTTTGGCATCATAAGGGTGTTCCAAAAGCATGTCTGGCCATAAAATAGTGTCTAGGTAGGGAAGATCATTTGGTTTGAGACTTTCTGCTGACAGACACTGAACTGTTTCTACACAGCCTCACTACATTTATTGTAAGGGCTATATATATATATATATATATATATATATATATATATATATATATATATATATATATATATATATATATATATTATTTTTTATTTATTTTTTTTACACATAACAATACAAAAGACCGGTGTGTTTGCATATAAAACAACGTCTACTTTAAAAGTGTATGACAGTTCTTATCTTAAATGTGCCTTATATTAAACAAAAAAACAAAGTAAGTGTTGTTTGGCTAAGCTAGCAGACTGTAGGCAATAACAATGAAATTAGATATTTACGCTTCCGGAGTTTAAAGATCCGCTCCCCATCACTACAGAATCTGCCATGGTTTTTCCTCTGGTGTTTAGCACTCGGAAATTAACTCATTGTGCGTTCTGCATTCCCTAATAACTGTAGTGGACGTTTATATATTTGGTGATAATGGCAACCCTATCAGAATTTCCAACAGGGCCACCGGAAGTCTGTTGTTTTCGCCGCGTTTCCAAAATAAAAGTAAAACAAAAAATATCTTTGCAGACCTATGAAAAAAAGAAAAAAAATTGAAATATAAAGATAAGAATTTTGTGTGTTAAATTTGATGTCATTTATGGGACATATTGCAGAAAAGAAATATCATTTTTGCAGATATAAAGAAATTGTTGTCTGGATGCTATAGCCTTTGACAGTCAGTTTGACTTGAACCACAACATGCGGGAAATGTTTCTCCTCCATTCCTGTTTAAAAAGACTGATAACTGTTTGTGTGCAACATTTTAAAATGTCTTACAGTAACTGGGGAAGATTTGCGAATTTATTTCATTGGTTAGAACAAGAAGAAGGCGTTATACACATGCCGTTACGAAAAACTAAAGCAAACAATGGCCTAATTATAATGGCAGATACTTTCTAACCAGAAGCATTCTCGTCTTGTTCGATCAAAAAGAAAAACAATAAAACCACCCTTTAGTGTAGAACATCTACTGTATAAACTCTTTGACTTTCACATGCATTAATTATTAAATATAATTTTGTTTAGATACAATTAAAAGCTACTTTAAAAAGTAAAAAAATACATTTATATACATTCTGCTTTGTAAAAAGACATCATAATATTAATTGTAAATATATTTTATTACATACTATATTTCATTTTTATGTATTTCCAGCCATAGTTTTAAACATAGTTTTTATTTTCCAGATAGTATTCAATATAATAAATATCAGGCTGGTTTTCACACACATTATAAATGGAACTCTATTCATGAAATATATAACTAATTTTATATTTAATATACTTTATATATCATAAGGGGCTACCTTGCTAGCGGAGAACGCATTTGGGTCCCCTTAAAGTTTTTTAAAACCCGTTTTCCAGAGCAAGGTTTAGTCCACGGGCATTTATTGTGAAAGTTGGTGCAGCGGGCGGCCATCACCTGGGGTCGCTATTTTCAACTGCCTCACCAGCTAAAGACAGACACACTCATTACGTCTATAATCGCAACGCTTGATTGTTGTCTTGGTTTCCCAGCCTCGATTCCTTACTGATGAGGGACTTTCGGCCCGACTGACACAGGGAGATGGGGGTACACAACATTTCAGACCAGGTGAGAGATATTAAAACCCCATGAATGGCGTAAATCAAGCAGTTTTGTTGTTCGCTCTGTGCGCTTGTGTGCAGAGCCTGAAATGTTAGCTAGCTCCCTGACGATGGATTGTCCTATTTCCCTCATAGTTCTCGCATCGAAACTTGGGTTTTTGTTATGCATTTAACTGTAAATCTCACGTTTATACTATATAATATGGGTATAGAGCTACCAAAGAGGTGTTAAAATAGAAAAATAACCCTTTAGCACGCCTAGACGTTAGCCAGCGTGCTAAGCCTGATGAGTTGGGTGTCAGCCAGCCGCATAGGAACACATCTATTATGTGTTAATGTTTTTAAAACGCACACGTTTATTAACATGTTTAACAAATACTCACGCTTTTGTTAAATAATGTCTTTATATAACAGTACTGTTTGCAAATTTCTCATACCTACGTAGATACAATTGCAGTGTGTTTTGTTGCAGCTGTCTTATGATACTCAACGATCATCGTGTTTGATTATAATCATACCTCATAATTGACACTTAAAGTTATACACTGTAATCAGAAGCTTCTCAAGCTAAATGTTTGATTTTATTGTCATATTTAATAGCAGGATCATAATAACATCCACCTTTTTTTCCTTCCTCCTCTAGCCGCCTCTGGTCCAGGCCATATTTAATAGAAATGCAGAAGAAGTGAAGTTATTTTTGCACAAGAAAGATGAAGTCAATGCACTGGTATGTTCTGAATGGTGTATTTTATTGTGAGCAGGAATTATGTGTCTCATCTGCATATGCGATGTCATAACTATGACAGATTGTCCGGATGACCGACTGTACATATGAGCTGTGTGGAAAGGAAATCAAAAAAAATCTGTTAACCTTTTTTTTATGCTTGCTTTTGTCAGGACCAAGAGCGCCGCACACCTCTTCATGCTGCTGCCTGGCTGGGGGACGTTCATATAATGGAGCTTCTCATCACCGCAGGTTTGAAGTTACACAGCCGTGCTGCCAACACATACTGTTACATTTTTAGCTATGAAACAGATAGTTCCAGTATCAAAATCTGATTGATCAATACAGGATTAAAGCCTTGTTGACATACACAAAATATTAGAGCTGCAACTAACGATTATTTTTTCTGTTGACTAATCGAACAATTATTTTTTCGATTAGTCGACTAATCTAACGATTATTTTTATAACAATAAATAATTAATCGAATGTTCTTTTGTTTTATTCGCTAATGAATCCTTTGGGCAACTTTACAAAAAAAATATAAGTACAACTTCTAATATAATTTTTCAACCTTTATTCATTTTCAACCTATGTGGTTGAAGTTTTTACAGTATAAAATAATAAAGAGGCCAAGAAAATTATTTTACTATGGTAAATATGAGCTTATGATAGCGTTTATAATTAAACCACAGTAGCCATAAATTTACAGTTGTCTGAGACGTAATGTTCTTTAGCATCACAAACCATAAAATGTAGTGAGGGTTCTGCTTAGGTTTAGCATGGTTTCCAGAGATCTGGAGCTGGTGGTTTGTGACTGTTGTCTCGCGGCGCACTGTCTTTTAAGGGGCAGTTCACATATCGCGTATTTTGCGCGCTCAAGTTCGTTATTTCCAATGTAGGCGTGTGATAAATGGAAGCGATGCGGTGCGACGCGCTCGTTTTTTCCAGGCGCGTCCGCACCGCATCTAGTTAAAAACATCTCAACTTTTCAGAATGCTGCAAGCGCAAGAATATCAGACCTGAACCAGGAAGTTGGCCACCAAATCACACGGTAAACAGTTAAATTGTAACACCGGAGAGCGCCAAGATGTTTTCCTCTGAGATGCTCGCGCATCACAGTTGTGCTGCCGTGGTACACTATATTGGTTTGGCAAAGGGAACAAAGGGCCATTTTATTTGTCCTCTGTTTAAAGTATTCCCATACTTTTGATAACAGTGCTCTCTGTTTTTGTGATAGAATGACGTAATCGATGACTTCGACGCGTCGTTGCAGCACTACAAAATAGTAACATTAATGGCATGTCATACCCGTTCGTCTAAATACGGTTTATATCAGGGTTTCCTAAATAAATGAAGAGCTAATAATTAACTAAATCAAATCTAACATTAAGCAAACAGGTAGCATAATTAAAGTAAAACTTAAATAAGGGTCTTATTAAATCGCAATCATTAAATCAAAGGCTCAATTTCAATGAAACAAGTTACATAGTGTGTGTTTCAGAGTGAAGAATGGCACTGTGATCATTTACACACACATGCAGTTTATAATGCTATTGTTTCATGAAGGCCCTAGATTAATTAAGTGTTTTATTATTTATTACCTGTCATATATAAGCATTATTTTGTGGGAGGCTCTGCTTTATGGTGTATAGCTTTGCAGCAGATAATTAAGTATTGCTTAAGCATTAGTCATTTATTAACTTTAAATCTTTCTTTCTTCCCTTTTTTTGTGTGTTTTTGGTTCACTTAACTGCATAGGTGCGAATGTCAATGCAAAGGACCATGTGTGGCTTACTCCATTGCACAGAGCAGCTGCTTCCAGAAATGAGGTAAGCAGCCTGCGTGATTTATATGCTTGTGTGGAGGCTCTGTCTGACACAGCTTACTCATGCCATTGTTTAGCATTTTTAGCAATTTAAATATGATTCATGCATTTTGTTTTATTGTTTTCTTTTGTTTTGTTTACCCAGAGAGCTGTTGCGCTGCTGCTAAGGAAGGGAGCTGACGTTACCGTGCGGGATAAATTCTGGCAGACACCACTGCACATTGCGGCGGCCAACCGAGCCATGCGTTGCGTCGAGACCCTGCTGCCCCATGTGAGCAGCCTGAATATGGCCGACCGCACAGGCAGAGCGCCCCTGCATCACGCTGCTCAGAGTGGATACCAGGAGGTAGGGTGAATTACTCCTCTAACACACTCAGGTGAATTAAAAGACAGGGTAGGCCACTTCAGCCCTCAACATCATTGTTTTAGCTCTCCACAAGATTCCGAAAGTGCAAAACGCTGCTGAATAGCCCCGAATACAGATGCTTCCATTTTGATGTAGTTTTTAATGTAACCTTCGCTGCATTTAGTCTTTTTTCGAACTATTTGTATAATTGTCACAATATCAAATGTCAATAGCAGATGCCAATACATTACAATTATAATCTTGAAATGTAGTCATTTAATTATATATATATGTGTTTGTGTGTGTGTGTGTGTGTGTGTGTGTGTGTGTATTTTTTTTTTATATTATTAATTGGAGAAAACTACACATTTTGTGCAATCACAACTATTTAAATATTTCAAAATATTTATATTTCTAATTTTCAATATTAAATATTTGAGATAACCAAATGTTTTTGTGCACAGTCACTATAATTTAAATATATACAAATATTTGGATATTTTTAATTATGTTGTATATATTAAACTATATATATATATATATATATATATATATATATATATATATATATATATATTAATATGAATAAATTATTTGTATTCAACTTTCACTGTAGATAAAATGGTTATTAGCAATAATGTTTGTGAAGCAAGTAGATGTATGCTTTAGTACTTGATGCGTAATAGATTTAAAAAAAAAAAAAGTATTACTATTGATACCACTTTTTTTCAGAACTAGACTGATACTTTTATTTTTTGATACTTGCCGATACAAAGTACCGATACCTGTATTTTCATGCCATTTGTAATAAAATAAAATAAAAATACTGGGTAACAATACACTCAGCGTGCCGTTTCTATCAGCTCGCGCACATTTATATTAATGACATATATGTACTTCATAGATATCCTTGATCTCTAAGAGGTCTATTCTGCTCTCTGTTGTCAGTGTTTCTTTCTCTCGACACAACATTGTTCACATGCTGTGTAACTTGGTACTGAAATACCATTACTTCCTTGGTGCCAGTTTGTTTTTAGATCTCAGCCTGTATATGTTAAAACATGTGATGTAAACTCTGCTTTTTGGAGTTAATAAGTAATATGGAGTAATTTGGAGTAATAAACATACAATGTAACTTTGTACTTTTACTGCCTAATAGATGGTTAAATTGCTGCTGAACAAGGGAGCCAATCTGAGTGCCAGTGACAAGAAGGATAGGCAGCCCATTCATTGGGCAGCTTACCTTGGTAAGTATATACTGTTTTGTTTTGTTTTCTGAAGTGTTGTTGGTGTTTTCTGTAGCTGAATAGTAATTTTGCTTGTATTAGATTGGTTTCACCACCTTTAGCTACTTCGTGTTGATTTCTGGAAGATGTAGTGATACCAGAGACAACACTCAGTATGGCCTCTATATTGAACAAAGCCCCGCCTTCTGGGTAAAAGAGCCATTCACTAATCTGTAAAGTCCTCGCGTCACTGCAGCTGCCATTAGAAGTCCAGGTTGATCTAGGGTTCGGAGACGTGCATTTAGGACATTTTTTTTTTTTTTTTAAGGCTATTTTTAGCAACAGAAACAACATTTATGAGGCCGTTGTTGTCAGATTTCATTGGTGATTTCAAAAATAAAATGTAATCATAAGCTTGGGGAACAGTTTTGGAGAATTTGATGTTACCCCATTCAAAGAGAGGAGCTGTACTTACATGCCCGAGAGGCGTTTTTCAAAGATGGCCGCCGAGTGATGTGACTTGCCTTAAAGGGACTTTGATAAATACTAACCTGTTTGTTTCTCTCAGGACATCTGGAGGTGGTTAAGCTGCTGGCGTCTCAGGCTCAGATAAGAGCTGTAAGGATAAGCGGGGATACACCCCTCTCCACGCTGCTGCTGCCAGTGGCCACGTCGATGTGGTCAAGTACCTGTTACGCAATGGAGCCGAGGTCAGTTCCAGGCCTTGACATTAACATTTTTTCCACCTGTCTTTTGGACAAGTAAAAGTATAAGGTGTCTTGTTCCCAAATCATTTTGACAATACATCTTCGTTAGATTAAAAATACTAGCAATACGGGATAAGGAATCAGAAATATGAAGTTAACTGTGTTCAAACATTGTGTTTGGACAGCATGATCTTTTTTTAACCCATATAAATTTCCCTAGCGGCTATTCGTCCCTAGGACATGAGTCAAAACTGATTGTGATGTAGAGTGTTTTTACACAAGAATCATTTTTAAAAGATCAAATCTTAGGCCAAAAAGTGAATCGGATGTCCCTGGTGAACCATACTCAGAGTTCGTGCTCTGCATTTAACCATCTGAAGTGCACACACACACACCGTGAACACACACCAGGAGCAGTGGGCAGCCATTTATGCTGCGGCGCCTGGGGAGCAGTTGGGGGTTCGATGCCTTGCTCAAGGGCACCTCAGTCATGGTATTGAGAGTGGAGAGAGCACTGTACATGCACTCCCCCCACCCACAATTCCTGCTGGCCCGAGACTCGAACCAGACCCCTCCGGTTGCGAGTCCGACTCTCTAACCATTAGGCCACGACTTCCCCACAACGGGAACAAATTGTCAAAAAATAGAATCAGTATTAGATAAGTCATTGCTACGACATGTGATTTTTTTACTTGCAAGATGATGGCAAAGTTTCCTGGAAAAGAAAGAAGGTTGATCCTTGGTTTACAGGATCTTTTATTTCATGCTGTCTGTTTCTCAGATTGATGAGCTAATGCCTTTGGAAACACTGCTCTCCATGTGGCCTGCTTACACGGGACAGGAGGCCGTAAGCCAACGAGCCTGGTCAACCGTGGGGCCAACCGTCAACGCTCAGCCCAACCACCGCGGCTAACGCCCTGCACCTGGCTGCCGTGTCCACTAACGGGGCTTCTGCCTGGAGCTCTGTGGTCAAAATGGTGCTGATGTCAACATGCAGGTCTGGATAGGGAAACGGGAGTCGCTTTATTAAGACGATCGCTCTGATTGAACGATCTAAATGTATCTTGACTTGACTTTTTGTATACTTTTTTAATGTTTTTAAGCTCTAGGGAAAGACATTCCTTAGATATTTTTTTTCTTCCTCCACAGAGTAAAGAGGGAAAAGCCCTTTGCACATGCAGCCCATTCATGGACGTTTCAGCTCGCTCTCAGATCCTCATACAAAACGGTTGGTTACTTTCCTTTTTCAACTCGGTTTACCATTCCTGTTTGTAATATTTAACCCCTCTTGTTGTCTCCTCAGGTGGGGAGATAGATTGGTGTGACAGATATGGCAATACACAACTTCATGTTGCTGCGCAAGTACGGGCCCACGAGCTGCTTATCAGCACACTTAATGACAAACGGTGCTGACACAGCCAGGTAAAGAACCATGTGTTTGTTGAGTGAGATTTAGTTGTTTTTTTCTTTTTTTTTGCTTTTAAAGAGTGGATTTAGGACATCTCTTACAATATAGCAGTTGCATAATGTCTCTATCACACAACCTTAAGCCAATTTTGTGGCAGTTAAACAGTGTTTTCTTTACGTTTTAATTATATACAATTATCCAATATTCTATTAATGTTTAAATTTATCTTTTATATTTTCAGTTTTCATTTTAATTTAAGTAAAAAATGTTTGTTTATATATATATATATGTGTGTGTGTGTGGTGTGTTTATATACAGTATTAGTATGTATTCTATATATTAGGTTTTTATATATATATATATATATATATATTTAGGGGTGTAACGTACGCGTATTCGTATTGAACGTTGGTACGACGCTTTCGGTTTTGGTACGGGTACGCATTATGTAATAACGAACGGTTCGTTGGAGTAATTAATTATATTTGAAAAAAAAAAGAGAGAGAAAGAAATATAATGATATGCGTTCAACAAGGTAGCCCAATAACCCAAACAACGTAACAGGCAACGCCCCTGACACCTCCCGAAGAAGAAAAAAACACCATCTTATATGTTTATGTTAGGCTACTCAGCAGGCGCTCGCTCACTCAGTACGCGCTGAAGGCTCGTTGCAAAATAGCCAATGCGTTTAACAGACTAGAAATGAGAAGATCCTCCAATAACCAACAGGTCTGGTGTTTGGGTGCACTTTGGATTCCCTTTAAGCTATAATGGTGATGGAAGAGAGTGGTGGATAATAAACAACGGTATGTCGCATCTGCACATGACAGGGTACACCAGCGGGAATAAAAAAAAAAAAAAAAAAAAAACACCAGCGGTAATATCTGGGATATGCGTCAGTAACTATCTGGGAAAGACGAAAAAAAGGAGAACATGCACGCAGCAAACTATCCTGCAGCATTTAGACACTATAGCTTACAGGGAATCCAACCCAAACACCAGACCTGTTGGTTATTTTAGGATCTTATATTTCTGGTCTGTTAAATGCATTAGACATTTTGCACGAGCCTTCCAGCGCGTGCTGAGTGAGCGAGCGCCTTAGGGGCCGTTCACATATCGTGCCTAAAAAACGCATGGAAAACGCTAAGCGCGTCTTTTCTCCTGAGGCGTCTGGCTTTGCTAAGCAACATGACGTGCTCTCTCCATGAGACGCGGAATTTTCAGCGAAGGATAAATGGATTTGCAGCTCTAAAAATCGCTTGCAGTAGCTCTGCTACTGAATTTATTCCAAAATTGCAATCCATATACAACTATGATCAGCTGTTCCTTCATCTTGGCTGAGCTCTCAACGTTGTTACGGGAAAGGATGAAGCTGATTGGTTGGTTCTTGTCACATGACCGCGGTGCGCTTGCGGCATTCTGAAAAGTTGAGATGTTTTTACATTTTGCTGTATCTAAAACGTATCGAACCGAACCGAACGAACCGTGACATCAGTGTATCGTATCGAACCGAACCGTGAATTTTGTGAACCGTTACACCCCTTATATAATATATATATATATATTATATATATATATATATATTATATTGCTTTTTATTAATATTAGCATTGCTACTTGTTCAGATAGTTGAAAAGACAATGCCTAAATTAACATTTATATTTTTTATTAGCTTTATTTCAAGTATCAAAATGTTTTTTCATAAGTTTTAGATCGATCAACACTGGGATAAAATGTGTAACTGACTCTGAAATATTAATAACAGTAATTACTTTTACAAATAACTTGTTACAAATCAAAATATTGAATATTTTGTAATGAATCTGAATTACACACTTTCTTTTCTTGTTTATAAGATTGGAATAATTGCAGCAAATTAATATGGCAGTGGAATTGTGCATTAATGAATACTTTCTGTTACAGATATTTCATGACCAATTAGGTGTATTTGTTTTATGTGCATTTAATTTTTCCTTGTATTGCTGACAATTTAGTTAAAAATGGCACAGTTTACCTATGTACACGAGACCGGGAATTTGCATTTACAGGAAACTGATTCTAATCTCCTGTCAGTTTGCATCTTATCTGCTTGCGGCATGTGTAATGAAATCATTTGCTTATTTGTCCTCTTTGTACAGACAAGGGATTCATGGGATGTTTCCTCTACACTTAGCTGTGCTCTACGGGTCCTCTGACTGTTGTCGTAAACTACTTTCCTCAGGTACACATCCTTTCTCCATATAAAGTGACCAATTACAGTAAGGGCCAAAGGAATGGATTTGTCCCTAGACTATATTGTATATTCCCTTGTTCTTTCGGGAAGTGCTTTGATTGTAATATATGGTACTAAATAGTTTCATATTTATCTACGTTACTTCAAAAAAATGTAGGATAATCCCATGGTACTTTATTAATGTAGATTGAAGTCTTAAAGCAGTCCATGAACTGCTTTTCATATGACTGATTTGCTGCCAGCCAAAGTCACAGTTTACTCCTCTAACTAACATTGCATTGACTTTTGCAGGTCAGCTCTACAGCATTGTGTTGTCAATGAGTAAAGAACACGTGCTCTCGGCGGTTTTGACATCAACACCCCAGACAACTTTGGGAGGACCTGTCTACACGCTGCTGCCTCTGGAGGGTGAGACTGCAGCTCTACTTAGAATGGACTATTTAAAAAGCCACTGGCCCACTTTATACCAAGTGTCCCAGTAACAGTGTTTTATGTGCACAAATGCCAAGAAGGTCATTTTGCTGAACAGACTCAACAGCCAACATCTAAACGTCATTGAAGAAGACTTTTTTTTATATTTATGCATATCCTTTATTCTCTTGATTCAGGATGTTGACTGTCTCAACCTGCTCTTAAGCAGTGGAGCTGACATGAATAAGAAGGAAAGTTTGGAAGGTACGACTCTTCTGTGATAAAACAGGATACCCTCAGTTTCTGTCATGATCCTATCTGAAGTGTGCATTGTGTGTCTCCACCAGGACTCCTTTGCACTATGCGGTGCTAATGGAGGTATCAGTGTGTGGTGGTTCTGGTAGGATGGGAGGTATCAGTGTGTGGTGGTTCTGGTAGGAGCAGGGGCGGAGGTCAATGAGCGTGACCGCTCTGGCTGTACACCTCTACACTACTCGGCTGCATCGACTGCCTTCTGCAGGTGAAATGCACTCACACATGCCCACACATCTTCTTGCATCTAATAAATATAATAGTTCATGGTTTACTAAGCATTACTGATGTCTGGTGTCTTTCTCAGAATGGACCGACCCCATGCCAGCACCCATCAGAACCAAGGGATGGGGAGAAGGAATCCTTCCTGTAAGTCTACAAAAAATTTTTTTTATTAAAATAATTTGATGCCTGCTTTGCTTTGTATAATTAATATTTTGTTCCTCATTAGTAGCTTGTAATTATTTGAAATTTTTAAAGTTCTAGTGCTAGGTTCATTAAGGTACTACATGATGTTTCAAACTAAGGTTTTGGAGAAAATAAAAAATCTTACAGACCACAAACTTTTGAATGTTAGGGAATCATTACAGTCTTTGAATCCCATGTGTTCTGATACTTTCAGTTGCGTGGAGCATTTGTTGGATAATGGCGCTGATCCATCTCTGTGCAACACTAAAGGATACAGTGCTGTGCATTATGCTGCAGCCCACGGCAACAAACAAAACCTGGAGCTGGTGAGAATGACCTTTCACTCTAACATCTTTTTTTTTTTTTTTTTTTTTTTTATATATAGTAAAACACTTGATTCATGCTTCATATACATGTTTTGTCCTTGATTCTGTAGCTTTTGGAGATGTGCTTCAACACACTAGGAGACAAGGAGAGCAACGGGTCCATCAGCCCACTACACTTGGCGTATGTACAAAACGTATAAAAAAAATCAGCAGCAGTATACATAAGCAGATATTCTGTAATTCTACATTTATATAATGAGCTAATATTAATGGAAATGACTTTTGCTGTCAGGTGGAGTCTGGTCACTGGGAATGCGTCACCGTGTTAATCGAGTCTGGAGGGTATGTGGATGCCTGTGACCCGGTGGGGCGCTCTGTGCTATACGTAGCTTCTCAAAGAGGACATGTCCGCTGCGTAGAGCTGCTCCTCTGCCAATCAGCATCTTGCCTGCTCACAGAGCACCGAAGCAAATGGGGCCCTCTTCATGTTGCAGGTACATAGAGCATGTGTGTGCAAATTGGCTTGTGAATCTGATCTTTCTGTGGAAATTTTGACAAGTCGCTTGTCTGTTCTTTGTTGGCAGCTGCCAACAGCCACTCAGAATGTCTGCGGATGCTGCTCTGTAGCGAGGGGGGAGCCGATCTCGTTAATGTTACAGATGCAAGAGGGACAGTATGTATGAGCCGATGGCTCTT